>NC_080088.1:10421444-10721444 GCF_950005125.1 Chionomys nivalis | reverse complement strand
CAGTCACTACTATGCAGTTCAGAGGTTGGGGACAGAGCAGCTTGTTAGCTAGAAGAATCTAATCATTCATAAAAGAAATATCTTTGAGTGTAACTAGTTCATGGGAAAACCCAGAGCATTTTAGTTGAGAAACAAGATACCAAAGCGGGTGGAGGAAAAGCCATGCACAGTTCTACAATAAAGTGAAATGTGTCCTTGCAGATCCGAGAACTCACAAATGGAGCAATGTGTATTTTAGCCAACCTGAGCTTCGGGTGACCAGTGGTTAACGCTAAGGGGACTCCATATAAGGAGAAATTTGCACAAGGTGAGTTTCAGATCTTCTGTGCTCTTTATTTGGACAATGACTCTGTCTAGGGAGTGGGCATCTGTTTTGGAGGTGTCTCATCCCAGAACCAGCTTTTAGGATTCAGGATATTGGCAAAGTCACACCCCTTACTGAAGTGAGGGTATGGGGCCAAGTTACTGTTGAGGAGAGGAACCAGAAGCTCTTGACATTGCTCTCCTAGTTGGGACACACAGGGTGCAATCTACCACCCCAGCAATGAAAGTGTGAAAGACTTTCTTCCAAGGAGATACCCAATCCCAGGGCCAGGGTTATGAGTTATGCAGGTACCTGACTGCATAGCGCACTCCAAATGCAGATACCCACAAGTATAGCAGGTCTCAAGTGTGACGCGAACTGTTTGTAAATGGTTGGGGCATGGAGATTCATTCTGTGATTCTGTGAGTGACAGAAGCGCTCTACAAAGCCTCATTTGCAGACTCTACCCAAAGTTCCACTGTGCCAGGCAGCATTTCTCAGGAGAGTCGTAGGCTGCCGTGTTCATTCTTTTCTGCACCAAACCCAAGAGGAGCAGGAATGGGACATTTTTCATATTTTTCTTTTTTCCTCCTTCTTGGAGGAGTGAGATTCAACTCAGGGCCTTGTGCATGTGAGACAAATGCTCTGTCACAGAGTTGTACCCAAATCAGTTTTCTGTGTACATATCAAACATCTGTAGCTTATCAGGCTACCTCCCTTGACTATGGTGCAAATGGCCAATAAGAGACCTGTTTAGCATCTCAGACAAGAGTAAGCCCTAAACACCAGGATGGGAAGTATATGCATCTGAGAAAGTCAGCATCAACCTTTGTGGGTCCATTAGCTGTAACCTCTGTCAAACTTTAAGCTAAGTAAGAAAACACAGAGGATTTGGATTGGAATTTGGATACACTCTAACCTCAGCTCTCTTGGTGTATTAGTGATGGAGGAGGGGTCATGTTTCTATCTGTTGCTTTCATTGGTTAATTAATAAAGAAAACTGCCTAGGCCCATTTGATAGGCCAACCCTTAGGTGGGTGCAGTTAACAGAACAGAATGCTGGGAGAAAAAAGCCGAGTCAGTCAGTCCCCATGATTCTCTCACTCCAGACAGATGCAGGTTAAGATCTTTCCTGGTAAGCCAGCTCGTGGTGCTACACAGAATATTAGAAATGGGTTAATCAAAGATGTGAGAATTAGCCAATAAGAGGCTAAAACTAATGGGCCAGGCAGTGTTTAAAAGAATACAATTTCCATGTAATTATTTCAGGGCATAGGCTAGCCATGCGGGCGGCTGCGTGCAGGGGATGCCGCCGCGCCGCTCGTATTGCAACATATTAGTCCAGTGTTCTTTGCTATACTGAAATATTCAGTCAGGCTGCTCTATTTAACTTACAGATTTAGAGGCTAAAAGGCCAAGGTCAGGCAGCCTCATATATGGGCCTTTGGAGAGACTGTTGGCATGTGGCATTATGGCAGGTATATGACATGGAGGAGGAAGAGATCACACCATAAGACAGCAAACCAGACAGTGATTGGGGTCCCATGAGAACTATCTTAATCCCTCCCAAAGGCAGCACCCTCCATGATAAAGTGCCACCTCACATACCACATTGTCAAGGACCAGGTTTTCAATAATGACCCCTAGTGGGAACTTTCAATCCATAGCTCAACCACAATTCAGTTTCTCTCTCTTCTGCCTCAGGCTTCGTATTTTAAATGAGAATAACTTCTCTCACCACATTGCTATGATAAAAAATAATAGACATAAAATAGTATGCAAATTGTAGTTGTTAGAGTACTGTGCCACTGGTCCTCTATCATGTTTGTTCTTCCTTTCCATAGTACAGTTCTTTATGACTTATTTCTATTTTCTGACTATGAGTGTTTGGCAGCAGATGTGTCTGTGCATTGAGTGTGTCTGATGTCCATGGAAATGAGAAATGGACATTAGATCTGGATTAGTGGATGTGACAGAGAAGGAAACGCACATCCTCTTGAGCCTAACCCTCAGCGCCAGATTCAGGATTTGATAGGCCAAGAGCATGTATGTTTCATAGCTGACTCTTCAGTTGGTCTTGGTCTTCCTGGCACCCATATGAGAAGTATAAAGACCGACAATGAAGAATGGCTAACTCTGAGAGAATTGGAAATTAAAGGGGGATATGAAAAATACGAAAAATGGAATAGAAGGATTCATTGCAATGGATGCCGTCTTCAAGATCTGATAAAGGCATGCTGGTGGCAGATAGCTCCATGTTTCCTGGGTGAGATGGTGAAATAATGGATACCTGCGTTACAAGATTGTCCCACAGTTCTTCTCCCAGGTCGTTGTGTCACACTTGTTCTTCAACAGCTGAGTATCATGGGTCAGACCTGTAATCCCAGCACTTGGGGATGCTGAGACAGGTGATCGCTCAGAGATCAAGGATGGCTTATACTCTGTAGTGAGTTCCAGGAGATGTTACAGAGTGAGGCCTGCCTCAACTCCACCGACACAAAAACAAAAGTAAAAGAAGAGAAGTCATTTTGAAATAAGTTCTTAGTTCTTCACTTTTATCAACCTTGTAAACTGGGAAAACCAGGAGGTTTCCTTGGTAGCTGAATCTATTTCTTATGATGTAGGGTACACAGATCTTTCTGGAATGTGTCTCAGATGGCCTATCCCTGTGTCATTTTGACAATAAAGGACAAAAGTTTTCTCATTGAGTATTGGCTGAGCTGCATCTAAAGCATGGGGAGTACAGGTGTGAGCCCCTGGTCAGGGCAAGGCTGCACCTTCATACCCTACCTGCAGTTACTACTGTGGAGGAGAGGAGTCTGTAGGAAATGATGCTGCAGCTAAGGGGTGGGATGGCTATTTCTGGCCTTAGGACTAAAAACCATGTCGTGGAACAGTCTTCCCTGAGCTGGGTCATGGAGGACAGTTCTGACAATGTGTACAATGCAGCTATCTACACAGGGAAAGAAGAGTATGAGAAACCAGCCCTCAGTGTGTCTGGAAGCTGTGGGTGATCAAGTGGCTTCCCTTGTTTGAGCTCATGTGAAAATCACCAGGACAGGAAAAGGGGATCTAAATGTTTCCTTGACTCATTGTGGGGCACATGGGGAGTAGTTTTGATGAAGACAGTTTGTATTTAACAAGGGTACATACAGACAAAAATATCGAGAAGGTGGTTAGAAATACCTCACTCACAAACTAAACGCAAAGACTCTCCCATCATTAACTCTCTGTCTTTCAGGAAGGACATCTACCAGACCCACCTAGGATAAGGGGACAGGTAATTATTCTGTTCTGATGTCTCAGACTATTGTCTATCAATTGTTTGTCTTCCATCTCTGTGCCTTTGTAAGTTTGAAAACTGACAAATTTGTGTTTGATCAAATTTGATTTATTCTGTGGTGCTTATATAGTTGTGATTTCACAAGCATAAGAGGCCAGGGCTTCTTTGAGCATCAAAATACTTGAGATACAGGTGGGAACAAACATTGGGAGCCATCAAATAAATGATCTCTTCTGCTTTCAGAGGGAAAACCCAACAAGCCCAGAGTGAACAAAGAAGAACATAACTGCCCTGTGACCTTCTGCCATGATGTCTGAGGCCCTCATCTGAAAATTGTTAGTTGTTCATCTCTGGCATGTTCCTTTTAAAATTCAGTGATAATAAAAATGGATTTTATCATATGGCAACAACCCATGTAATGGAACTTGTCTAAGAAGAATCATATGGTATCGTGTATGGATATAGAATTCTGTTAACATCTGCCACAAGTGAATTATGACAGTGAGATCCTTGATTGAAGCTACCAGTCATCCCAAAAGAGCTTCTAACCTATTGTCTCACCCCAGAATAACTGAAGCTGCCTGTCACATAGAAGCTTTTAATTCACCATCTTACCCAATAAACATGGAAGCCATCTACCACCAGAATACCTTTATCAGATCTTGAAGACGGCATTTATTGCAATGAATACTTCTTTTCCGTTTCTCTGATTTTTCATATCCACCTTTAATTTCAAATTCTCTCACAATTAGCCACTCTCCATTGTCGGTCTTTATACTTTTCATATGGGTGTCAGTAAGATCAAGGTCAGCTAAAGAGCCAGCTATGTAAAAACATGCTCTTGCTCATAATATCCTGGATCTGGGGCTGAGAGTTAGGCTCAGGAGGATGTGCATTTCCTTCTCAGTTATCAGAGGCCACACACCCATCCTGATAGGCAAGGACAGAGAATGACTACCACTGATGTTATTCTTTATGCTTTTCCTAAAAAGAATTCATCTATTTTCTGTGTATTGTTGTTTTGTCTGTCAGAGTGTCTGGGTACACAATCTTTCCTTATTGTCCACAGAAGCCAGAAAAATGGCACTGAATCTCCTGGAACTGTAGGAATAGATGGTTGTGAGCCAAGTGTAGTTGCTGAAAATTGAACCTGGGTCCTCTGTCGTTAAGCACCCGGACTGTTCTTCCTTAGTGTTCTCTCCAGCCTTTGACATTACCTTTAAAAGCATTCTACTGTAATGTTAAAAGATTGTCAAAAGGAATGACTCTAAAATGTGACCAGGATTCACACTCTTTCTTTTACTGTGACCCAGTGTTGATCTACTTTGCATTTCAGAAATGTGAGTGAGGGCAGAAAATTTCCTGCTGGAGTTACCAGTTTTAAGATCACTTTTCTTACAGATTTTTAATCATACTCAATTTTTTAAAGAATAGTTTAAAAAATATTTAAATTTGTGAGGCTGTGTGACATTTGTGCTAATAAAATGTTTCATGTAGTAATGATAATAGCTTTAAGTAATAATTTAAATTCTCATCTCAGGACTTACAGATTGTTCATGAGATACGGGTTAAAATCTCTATAATTTATAAAAAAATTTGGCTTGAAGCAAATGAATAAAGACTTATACTAAAATTTCCATACATCATTGGTATGTATATATATATATATTTCAACTCCTACTTAAAATGCATATACACATATATGACTTAAATTTAACTATATAAGAGCTTATTTAATTACACATATATGTGCTTATAATTAAGATGCAAATATTTTTACAATTATATTTGTAAAGTATAAAGGGTCTGGGTACACCATCTGTGGGGGGTTGCAAGGATTGAGACATGGAGGGAGGCTGCAATGCTGAAGGAAGAACAACCTTAATTTGGCCCCAAGCTAGAGCCTTTTTATACCTTTAGGCTGACCAGAAATGCTGAGCAGCCACAAATCAAGATGAGAGCAGAAGGCCAGAAGAACACAAACATCCTTGTTTATTTCAAGGAAGCTTAGCCATAGTTCAGGGGGAGGAGGGCAGCCAGATCACAACCTGTGTGTCCCTTGAATCCTCAGTGTCTGTCCTCCTCAGCCGCACAGCCTTTACCTCATAGTCCCAAGGCATGTTTGGGCATCATTCAGCTGTGTCTGGGGCCCCCATGCTGCCAAAACATAGATGAAGAGAAACAGGTTACATTATAAGAGCTCGTGAGAAATGAGCCTAAGCTTAGGCTCAGTGACAACCAATCAGAAGTCATTTTGCCAGAGCAGTATTCATTTCCTGCTATATTCTAAATCTTACCCTCATCTTGTTTATGTTTTTGTTGCCATTAAAACACCATGAGCAGGGCAACTTAGAGAAGAGAAAGTCTAGTTGGGGTGGCTTACTTCCAGAATAGGAAATATTAAAGGCCAGACCCACGCCTCACCTACTTGCATTAGTCATCTACTTCTACTGCTTCCATCTGATTGATCACACTCCTGAACTGACCTAGTAGGACAGAGCCCAGCTCTTCTCAACCGCACAGACTGGGAAAAGGTCAGCAACAGACAGGCATCCAATTTGGGCTTTAATGTTTTAAAACTAGATTTCATTTCCCACAGAGGTTTTCAGAGTGGGAATTAGGGAGACCCGGGAGGGGTGAAGGGTTGAGAGATCACTTTGGCTGACCTCTAGTGGACGCTACACAACACTGCAGAGAAGGCTGTGATTATTCCTCCAGCTCAGATGCTGCAAGGGGGTAAACTGTTTCTGGCCAGAGTAAATACTCTCACTGGAAACTGAGGAACCCTGCAGAGAGCCTGCAATCAGCAGGACTGTGCTGCATTCTAATAATCTGAAGAATACAAATTCATCTCTAAATGTGATATTCTTGAAGAAAAATAAAGAGGCAGAGAACACCCTGTCCTTCACAATTGACCTCCCACTTCTAGGTTTGGGGATACCATGGAAATATTATGTGGGGAGACATAACCTAAGGAATGAGATACTTAGACTACACTAGAGATCCCCAGAAGACTAATAACCAAGCATATTGTTGCCTGGGCAATTCCTAGTGATTAACTAAATCGATACTCTGAACTTTCTTTCCCTGGCTATGGTTGGGAGCCTTGCCAAATGAACAAAAACCCAAAGAGTTCAGAGATCCTAAACTTGTGGTTGCCAGGAATCGAACTTCTGACCTTTGGAAGGGTAGCCAATGCTCTTAACCACTGAGCATTCTCTCCAGCTTTTCTTTCTGTAGCCAAAAGAGGGCAAAAGACCTCATTAAAGATGGTTGTGAGCCGTTATGTGGTTTCCTAGAATTGAATTCAGGACGTTGGAGGAGCAGGCAATGCTCTTAAACACTGATCCATCTATCCAGCACCCTTTTCCACTTCTTTAACTAAACCAGGTTTACATGATGTGGTGTGTGGATCACATCTGTATTCCCCTAACATGTGGAGTACCGAGGTCTCCATGGACCTATTGAGCATTTGTGTACCTCATATAGGAGGTCTAGATAAATGTTTTCTCCGGCTTTAAATTGGTTAACCTTTTGCTGGTGTTTGTAGTCCTTTGTATGTCTTGATGTGAGTTCTTTTTCAGGCAAATGAACTTGCCAGTATTTTCTTCTTCTGGCCATCTTGACTTATTCTCCTTGGTGGTGTCTCTGAAGCACGCTGGCTCACGGTGATGAAGCTGTTAAGCTTTAATCTTCTAACACAAAGTTCTGCCTGATCCAGTCACAACAACGTGTGCCCATGTCCTTTTCCTAGAATTTGCACAACGCATTTCATACTTTTAATGTTGCATTCTGAGTGAATTTTATTGGTGGTGTTTCATAGTCACCAGCACTTGTTATTTTCTCACAAGGGGATACCAAATTGCCCCAGAGCCATTTCTTGTTGGAAAAAAATTGTCCTGGAACTAGCTCTTATGAACAAGGCTTGCCTGGACCTCATTGAGATTCGCCTGCCTCTGTGTGCTGGGATTAAAGGTGTGCCCCAACACAGCTAAAAATATGGTTCTTAAAAATGATTTTGCCATTATGTGGTTGCCAGGAATCCAACTTTTGACCTTTGGAAGGGCAGACAGTGCTCTTAACCACTGAGCTATCTCTCCAGCTCTTCTTTCTGGAGCCAAAAGAGGGCACAAGACCTCATTGCAGATGGTTGTGAGCCATTATGTGTTTGCATGGAATTGAATTCACGAAGTTGCAAGGGCAGGCAATGCTCTTAACCACTGAGGCATCTCTCCATCCCCTTTTTCCACTTCTTTAACTAAACCAGGTTTCATCGGTGTGGTGTGTGGATCACATCTGCCTTCCCCTAACATGTGGAGCACAGGGGTCTCCATGGACATATTGGCCATTCTTGTACCTCATAGAGGCAGTCTGGATAATTTTTTCTCTGGCTTTAAATTGGTTAAACTTTTGCTGGTGTTTGTAGTCCTTTGTATGTCTGGAATGTGAGTTTTTCTATAGGCACATGAACGTGTCATTAATTTCTTCTTCTACCCATCTTACCTTACTTTCTTTGGTGGTTTATCTGAAGCACAAATGCTCATAGTTATGATTCTGTTAGGCTTTAATCTCCCAACACAAATTTGGCCTGATCCAGTCACAACAACCTGTGCCCATGTCCTTTTCCTAGAATTTGCACATCTCATTTCATACTTTTAATGTAGAATTCTGAATGAATTTTATTGGTGCTGTTTCATAGTCACCAGCACTTGTTATTTTTTCACGAGGGGATACCAAATTGCACCAGAAGCATTTCTTCTTGGAAAAAAAATTGTCCTGGAACTAGCTCTTATAAACCAGGCTCGCCTGGACCTCATTGAGATTCGCCTGCCTCTGAGTGCTGGGATTAAAAGTGTGCACAACCACAGCTAAAAATATTGATCTTAAAAATGATTTTGCCATTAGTGGTTGCCAAGAATTGAACTTCTGACCTTTGGTAGGGCAGACAGTGCTCTTAACCACTGAGCTATACCTCCAGCTCTTCTTTCTGTAGACAAAAGAGGGCACAAGACCTCATTGCAGATAGCTGTGAGCCATTATGTGGTTGCTTGGAATTGAATTCAGAAGCTTGTAAGAGCAGGCAATGCTCTTAACCACTGAGCCATTTCTCCAGCCGCTTTTTCCACTTCATTAATTAAACCAGGTTTACTCTTGTTTAGGTTTTTGTTGCTGTGAAATTACCATGAGCAGGGTAATTTAGAGAAAAGAAAGTCTAGTAGGTGCTGGCTTACTTCCAGAATAGGATATGTTAAAGGCCAGACCCACTCCTCACCTACTTGCTTTAGTCATCTACTTCTACTGCTTCCATCTGATTGATCACACTCCTGAACTCACCTAGTAGGACAGAGCCCAGCTGTTCTCAACCACACAGACTGGGAAAAGGTCAGCAACAGACAGGCATCCAATTTGGGCTTTAATGTTTTAAAACTAGATTTCATTTCCCACAGAGGTTTTCAGAGTGGGAATTAGGGAGACCCGGGAGGGGTGAAGGGATAAGAGATCACTTTGGCTGACCTCTAGTGGACTCTACACCACACTGCAGAGAAGGCTGTGATTATTCCTCCAGCTCAGATGCTGCAAGGGGGTAAACTGTTTCTGGCCAGAGTAAATACTCTCACTGGAAACTGAGGAACCCTGCAGAGAGCCTGCAATCAGCAGGACTGTGCTGCATTCTAATAATCTGAAGAATACAAATTCATCTCTAAATGTGATATTCTTGAAGGAAAATAAAGAGGCAGAGAACATCCTGTCCTTCACAATTGACCTCCCACTTCTAGGTTTGGGGATACCACAGGAATATTATGTGGGGAGACATAACCTAAGGAATGAGATACTTAGACTACACTAGAGATCCCCAGAAGACTAATAACCAAGCATATTGTTGCCTGGGCAATTCCTAGTGATTAACTAACTCGATACTCTGAACTTTCTTTCCCTGGCTGTGGTTGGGAGCCTTGCCAAATGAACAAAAACCCAAAGAGTTCAGAGATCCTAAACTTGTGGTTGCCAGGAATCGACCTTCTGACCTTTGGAAGGGTAGCCAGTGCTCTTAACCACTGAATATTCTCTCCAGCTTTTCTTTCTGTAGCCAAAAGAGGGCAAAAGACCACATTAAAGATGGTTGTGAGCTGTTATTTGCTTGCCTGGAATTGAATTCAGGACGTTGGAGGAGCAGGCAATGCTCTTAAACACTGATCCATCTATACAGCCCCTTTTTCCACTTCTTCAACTAAACCAGGTTTACACGATGTGGTGTGTGGATCACATCTGTATTCCCATAACATGTGGAGTACCAGGGTCTCCATGGACCTATTGACTGTTTGTGTACCTCATAGAGGAGGTCTAAATAAATTTTTTCTCTGGCTTTAAATTGGTTAACCTTTTGCTGGTGTTTGAAGTCCTTTGTATGTCTTGATGTGAGTTCTTTTTCAGGCAAATGAACTTGCCAGTATTTTCTTCTTCTGGCCATCTTGCCTTATTCTCCTTGGTGGTGTCTCTGAAGCATGCTAGCTCACGGTGATGAAGCTGTTAGGCTTTAATCTTCTAACACAAAGTTCTGCCTGATCCAGTCACAACAACGTGTGCCCATGTCCTTTCCTAGAATTTGCACATCGCATTTCATACTTTTAATGTTGCATTCTGAGTGAATTTTATTGGTGGTGTTTCACAGTCACTAGCACTTGTTTTTTTACAGAGGGATAACAAATTGTCCCAGAGCCAGTTTTTTTTGGAAAAAAATTGTCCTGGAATTAAGTCTCATGAATGAGGCTCGCCTGGACCTCATTGAGATTTGCCTGACTCTGTGTGCTTGGATTAAACGTGTGCACCAACACAGCTAAAAATATGGTTCTTAAAAATGATTTTGCCATTATGTGGTTGCCAGGAATCCAACTTTTGACCTTTGGAAGGGCAGACAGTGCTCTTAACCACTGAGCTATCTCTCCAGCTCTTCTTTCTGTAGCCAAAAGAGGGCACAAGACCTCACTGCAGATGGTTGTGCAATTATGTGGTTGCCTGGAATTGAATTTCAGACTTTTCAAGAGCAGGCAATGCTCTTAACCACTGAGCCATATCTCCAGGCCCTTTTTCCTCTTCATTAAATAAACCAGGTTTACAAATTTGGTGTGTGGTTTCACATCTGCATTCTCCTAACATGTGGAGTACCGGGGTCTCCATGGACCTATTGGCCGTCCGTGTACCTCATAGAGGAGGTCTAGATAAATATTTTCTCCGGCTTTAAATGGGTTAACCTTTTGCTGGTGTTTGTAGTACTTTGTATGTCTTGGATGTGAGTTCTTTTTCAGGCACATGAACTTGCCAGTATTTTCTTCTTCTGGCCATCTTGCCTTATTCTCCTTGTTGGTGTCTCTGAAGCACACTGGCTCATAGTGATGGAGCTGTTAGGCTTTAGTCTTCTAACACAAAGTGTGCCCATGTCCTTTTCCTAAAAATTGCGCATCTCATTGTATACTTTTTATGTTGCATTCTGAGTGAATTTTATTGGTGGTGTTTCATAGACACCAGCACTTGTGTTTTTCACGTGGGAATACCAAATTGCCCCAGAATCATTTCTTGTTGGAAAAAAAATTGTCCTGGAACTAGCTCTTATAAACCAGGCTCTCATTGAGATTCGCCTGCCTCTGACCACTGGGATTATACTTGTGCACCACCACAGCTAAAAATATTGTTCTTAAAAATGATTTTGCCATTAGTGGTTGCCAAGAATTGAACTTTTGACCTTTGGAAGGGCAGACAGTGCTCTTAACCACTGAGCTATCTCTCCAGCTCTTCTTTCTGTAGCCAAAAGAGGGCACAAGACCTCATTGCAGATGGTTGTGAGCCATAATGTGGTTGCCTGGAATTGAATTCCGGACTTTGCAAGAGCAGGCAATGCTCTTAATCACTGAGCCATCTCTCCAGCCCCCTTTTCCACTTTTTTCACTAAACCAGTTTTACAGGATGTCATGTGTCGATCACATCTGCATTCCCCTAATGTGGAGTACAGGGGTCTCCATGGACATATTGGTCGTTCGTGTACCTCATGGAGGAGGTCTAGATAAATTTTTTCTCTCGCTTTAAATTGGTTAACCTTTAGCTGGTGTTTGTAGTCTTTTGTATGTCTTGGATGTGAGTTCTTCTTCAGGCACATGAACATGCCAGTTTTTTCTCCTTCTGGCCATTTTGCCTTATACTCCTTGGTGGTATCTCTGAAGCACGCTGGCTCATGGTGATGGAGCTGTTAGGCTTTAATCTTCTAACACAAAGTTTTGGCTGATCCAGTCAAAACAACGTGTGCCCATGTCCTTTTCCTAGAATTTGCACATCTCATTTCATACTTTTAATGTTGCGTTCGGAGTGTATTTTATTGGTGGTGTTTCATAGTCACTAGCACTTGTGTTTTTCACGTGGGGATACCAAATTGCCCCAGAATCATTTCTTGTTAGAAAAAAAAGTGTCCTGGAACTAACTCTTATAAACCAGGCTCGCCACGACCTTATTGAGATTCACCTGCCTCTGAGTGCTAGGATTATAAGTGTGCACCACTACAGCAAAAAAAGGTTCTTAAAAATGATTTTGCCATTACGTTGTTGCCAGGAATCGAACTTTTGACCTTTGGAAGGGGAGACAGTGCTCTTATCCACTGAGCTATCTCTCCAGCTCTTCTTTCTGTAGCCAAAAGAGGGCACAAGACCTCATTGCAGATGGTTGTGAGCCATTATGTGTTTGCCTGGAATAGAATTCACGAAGTTGCAAGGCCAGGCAATGCTCTTAACCACTGAGCCAACTCTCCAGCCCCCTTTTCCACTTTTTTAACTAAACCAGGTTTAGTTTATGTGGTATGGGGATCACATCTGCATTAACCTAACATGTGGAGTACAGGGGTCTCCATGGACCTATTGGCCATTCATGTACCTCATAGAGGAGGTCTAGATAAATTTTTTCTCTGGCAATAAATTGGTTAACCTTTTGCTGGTGTTTGTAGTCTTTTGTATGTCTTGGATGTGAGTTTGTCTTCAGGCACATGAACATGCCAGGATTTTCTTCTTCTAGCCATCTTGCCTTATTCTCCTTGGGGGTATCTCTAAAGCAAGCTGGCTCATGGTGATTGAGCTGTTAGACTTTAATCTTCCAAAACAAAGATTTGCGTGGTCCAGTCACAATAACTTGTGCCCATGTCCTTTTCCTAGAATTTGCACATCTCATTGCATAATTTTAATGTTGCATTCTGAGTGAATTTTATTGGAGGTGTTTCAGAGTTGCCAGCACTGGTTTCTTTCACTTGGGGATAACAAATTGCCCCCGAATCATTTCTTGTTGGAAACAAAGGCCCTGGCCCTGGCCCTGGCCCTGGCCCTGGCCCTGGCCCTGGCCCTGGCCCTGGCCCTGGCCCTGGCCCTGGCCCTGGCCCTGGCCCTGGCCCTGGCCCGTATGTCTGCATTTGGCCTCATAGATCTCAGCAGGCAAGGCTCTTAACAACTGAGCCATCTCTCCTGCCTTTTCCTTCTCTTGCCAGTAGAGGGCACCAGACCTCACTGCAGATGCTTGTGAGTCATTATGTGCTTGCCAGGAATCGAACTGCTGACCTTTGGCATGGCAGGCAATGCTCTTAACCACTAAGCTATCTCTCCAGCTCTGCTTTCTGGAGCCAAAAGAGAGCACAAGACCTCATTGCAGATAGCTGTGAGCCATTATGTGGTTGCTTGGAATTGAATTCAGGAGGTTGTAAGAGCAGGCAATGCTCTTAACCCCTGAGCCATTTCTCCAGCCGCTTTTTCCACTTCATTAATTAAACCAGGTTTACTCTTGTTTAGGTTTTTGTTGCTGTGAAATCACCATGAGCAGGGCAACTTAGAGAAAAGAAAGTCTAGTAGGACCTGGCTTACTTCCAGAACAGGAAATGTTAAAGGCCAGACCCACTCCTCACCTACTTGCTTTAGTCATCTACTTCTATTGCTTCCAATTTTTGATCACACTCCTGAACTGACCTAGTAGGACAGAGCCCAGCTCTTCTCAACCACACAGACTGGGAGAAGGTCAGCAACAGACAGACTTCCAATTTGGGCTTTAATGTTTTAAAACTAGATTTCATTTCCCACAGAGGTTTTCAGAGTGGGAATTAGGGAGACCTTGGAGGCGTGAAGGGATCAGAGGCCACTTTGGATGACCTCTAGTGGACTCTACACAACACTGCAGAGAAGGCTGTGATTATTCCTTCAGCTCAGATGCTGCAAGGGCTTAATTTTTCAACTCCTAAACTCTTTCTGGCCAGAGTCAATATTCTCACTGGAAACTGAGGAACCCTGCAGAAAGCCTGCAATCCGCAGGAGTGTGCTGCATTCCAATAATCTGAAGAATAGAAATTCATCTCTAAATGTGATGTTCCTGAAGGAAAATAAAGTGGCAGAGAACACCTGTCCTTCACAATTGACCTCCTACTTCTAGGTTTGTGGATACCATGGGAATATTTGTGGGGAAACATAACCTAAGGAACGAGATACTTAGACTACACTAGAGATCCCCAGAAGACTAATAACCAAACATATAGTTGCCTGGACAATTCCTAGTGATTAACTAACTCGATACTCTGAACTTTCTTTCCCTGGCTGTGGTTGGGAGCCTTGCCAAATGAACAAAAACCCAAAGAGTTCAGAGATCCAGTTACTGGGCATCCACTAGACTGCTTCTCCCTGTCTGGGCTCCTACCTCATCTGGGACATAGGCAAGTGATGCTATAGTTTGACTTCTATGTCCTTTGGCAGTTTCTTCAGCTTCAGTAGGGTCTGACGATATTCCTCCAGTCTTTGATGTTCCTATTCATTAGAAGGTTGTATTCTTATGGCAGTGTTTTCTGCACCCATATGCACATGTGTGTATGCATGTACACAGACACACCCAAACACACACACACACACACACACACACACACACACACACACACACAAGTACATGGATGCACACATACCAGCACAGTGCATTGCATCCACATGTTTAGTTCCTAGCTAAACTAATTTAAGAAGAGATCTCCTGGGATACTATAGAGGAGAGAGTTAACTTTCATTTGCCCACACCCTCTGTACCCACATTCCAACCCAGGCAGAGTGATGTGGTGATGTGGTGAGGATTATGCATTTTTGGTCTCTTTTGATAAGTTTTCAACTTATTTCTTCTTTACAAGTGCAGTATAAAGTAATTAGCCTGCCTGTATTTCTATGAACCACATGCATGCCTGGTAATGTGGGCGAAGATCAGAGTGGACAGATCAGTCAATGTAGTGCTTGCCTTATAAAGCCAAGCCGCAAATTGTGGTTGCCAGTGTTCCTTGACAAGTTATCCCAGCTTGCATAGCAAGTTTTCCAGGCTGTACATTAAAGGCTTAGTTTCCTGGTACAAGACCACTGCATGATGGTAGACCAGCCCCTTGCTCTCACCCAGTGCTTTCCAGTGGCTCCAAGGAGGGCAGCGTCCCCTAAAAGGAGCTCTCTAAACCACAGGTTACCTCAATTTCAGCCTAATGTGCTCAAGCAATGAGCACAGAAAAATCTCTACAATCAGGAATAAAATTTAAACCTTTCCATGCATTAGATGAATGTCTCAGAGATTTCTCTAAGTATCAGCAGGCTGACTAACACATGGTCAAATGAGTACATGTACTTCATGCTTAACAATATTCCATGGAAAGGCTGGACGTCATTGATTTTTTTACTCATGAGTGATGGGAATTTGAATATTTGCTGTTTTGGGGGTGCTCTTAGGAATGCTTCTATATTCTCTGTGGACACTTCTCATTCTGGGATCACTAGGTCATCTGGGAGCTGCTATTCAAGTTTCTGAAAGTTATACATAGCTTCTAACGGGGCTAGACAATTTTACACCATAGAAGTATCTGAGGGTCCTCATTTCTTCCAATCCTCCATCAGGCCAATTTTAACTCAGTATAAAGAAGTTTGGAAAGAAAGCAGTCTCTGAGTGCTGCAGACACAACATGCAGTGAGTGCTTTAGACTAGGATGAGCCTAAGTGGGCTGCAAGAAGACAGCCTGGTCTCACACCTCAGCATGACTATGGAACTTCTGCTGGCTTGAGACACCTCTGCAGTTCAGAATATCTTAAAGGATAAAATCCAGGCTAAGATCCAAGGACAAAGTTAACTGAGCCAAGGTTAGACAAAGGTTAAAGAATAAATGACAGTTGGCAATGATGGCCACTATCAGCTGCTTCTCTTGGACAATAAATTTTTAGATCTCACAAAAGAACAACTGCTCCACAGTAAGGAATGGCATAGTAAGGAACACCAGGGCCCATTATTAGTAGGAGCAGCCCTATCAGGAAAGTACAAATGGCCTGACGCCCTTCCCCAACCTCAAAATTCAGCTGGAAAAAGTAAGAAAAATTTTGTTATGTTAAAATGCAGAAACATGGCTAGTAATATTTATTTTTAAATGTATCTAAATGTATATATTGACTTGGCTTGATGTGTCCTTTCTGCAACCCTTACTGACCGCCCAACCTTAAAATTTACTACTGGATCTTCTGGTTATTGTGTCTGATATAATAAGCATTAAAATTGTATAAAAATAATAATAATATTTTTAAACAATACTTTAAATTCTTATCTTAGGACTTACAGATTGTCCTTGAGATATGGGTTAAAATCTGTATAATTTATAGCAAAATTTGACTTTCAGCAAATGAATAAAGACTTATACTAAAATTTCCATACGTGGGGATGTTTCAACTCCCATTTAAAATGCGTATACACATGTATGACTTAAATTTAACTATATAAGAGCTTGATTTAATTACTCATATATGTGCTTATAATTAAGATGCAAATATTATTTTTATGATTACATGTTATATAACACTCCTTAGTCTTAATGAGCTCTCTCTACATTGCACCTCTGTACATCATATTTCCTTCTAGACTAAGGAAGCAACAAGTTTCAAGTGTTTTTAATTGATATGAACTTTTATATGATGATAAGAATTTAAGATCATAAAGATCTATTCAGAGTAACAAGAACTAATTTAGAGATTTACACATAAAAGCTTATGTCTTTGCCAATTATCTAACACCAAGACTTCAGAAACTTTAACAAAATGACAACATCTGTTTGATAAGTAAGGTATTTGATAAACAAGATATATAATCTGTGATAAAATACCTGCCCCTCAGAGAGGTTTCTTTTTTAGGACTGGAGATTTAGGCAGGGGACCCATGGCGATGTTGGCCTCTGTGTTCCTCAGTCCCTGCTCAGGGTCCACACCCCACCTCACAAACCACTTTTCTCCTATTCCCATTTGGCCCTGGGGTCTTTCCTTCATCACTTTTTCTTCTTTCTCATGAGACAGTATTAGTTTGGTACAAACCTGTTCTGCTATTCCCAATAGGATGGCTCTCTTAGTTTCTTTATTGAACTCATCATCTACTATTAAAGGATTGTATTTTGATACTAAAAGAGCTTCAATTAAAATCATTATTTTAAGACTAAATCTGGCAGGAATGTAATATAAAGTCCTAGTTATGAAAGCTAATAACACATTGTAGACTGTTAATAAATACAAGTTAAGAGTCATCTTAGTAATTACCAAGCTCTTTGGTTATAGTCATGCTAAGCACTGATGGGGTTATTGCGGGGAGAAGCCTTACCTAGTGCTCTGTGTGTTTAGGGCAAATAACTGGTAGCAAGGGTTGTCTGCTGAGATCTCTCTAATGGACAGACTGCCCTCACATGCTCAGAGATCTGCAGAAAATAGCAACTAAATGTTTTCTTTAAAAGCTTTGTGTAATAGAGAGGCAAGCCAGTTCCGGACATCTCCCCGATTTCCTGCAAAGAAGACTGATGGAAGCAGAAGAATCTCTAAGCAGAACTGGCCTCAAAATTGGCAGAACTAGCCACTGAGAGAACCTGCCTTTCACCTCAAGCTGCAAAGACCCTCTTTAGATGGTGGATAAAAGAGGACACTGGGGAATTTAATACCTAGAGTTGCCTAAGTCCTCATGCCAGGGAGACTTGTGGGATCTTCAGGGAACTTGGAGGCTGACCTCTGCCAGCTGGAAGACAGATGTTGCCCTATGACCTGCCCTTAACGACCAAGGAGGACCTTGGGGTAGCTGTCTAGACAGCCAGCAAGTAATTCTCCGTCAAATTTTAAGCAATAATTCAGGTAAAGTTTACTCCCTTCAGAACTCTGACACAGTTTGAAAACTAATACCTTTGCCAACTTAAAAGCAGCACTCAGGGCTTCAGCTGCCTTCCCAGTTCTCTATAAAATTCAAGTCACAGACCTCACTCTCTTAGTCTCAGTAGTAAGTCCAGACACAGTTCACCTTGTTACCAGACTCAAAAAAATAAAAAAATAAAAATAAACTCACAAAAGAGATTTCAGAATAACTTCTTACCATTCCTTTGTTTACAGGAACTTACATTACAGTGACTGTGCTCGGTGGTCTGCTACTTGGAATTAATGGCAAATTAGATAAAAGTTGTTTTAAAATGCAAAACTTAGGATGTGAGGGCCTAAGGATGTTTGAGGGTCTACGAAAGTGTTTTAAGACGTGTAATACAAGTTATGAGGGTCTGACGATAAGAATGTTTCAGGGTACCTAAAAGTGACTTAAGGTGCATAAATGCAAGTTACAGAGGTCTGAGGACAAAAAGGCTTAAGTACTGAATAAGCAAAAAAGATTTGAGATGTTTAAAAGAATAAAATGTGTTCCAGATATCTCTCTCATTACGCTACTGTTATATTAAGACTCCAAAATTCCATAGTCTTAACATGAATTGACAAAATTCTGATAAGCTATTAATCTAGCTCTGGCAGAATACTACCACAGTCACCATAGCCACAAGCTCAAGATTTCAACATCCCTTTGCTTGTTTCCTAACTATAGACCTCAAAGACGCTTTGTATTGCACAGAAAACACCTGTCTGAGTTTTCTGGATAAAGAAACAATGCTAATGCTTTCAACCAGATCTATACATGGTACAAGTATACTGTCATTTCTACAGTATGAATTTCACGACAGAATATAAACAGATTCTCTGATTTCCCTCTCTGCTTCTCTATCCTTTGTGTACAGGAGGGCTACTGATTTTTTTGAGCTGATCTTGTATCCTGCCACATCACTGAAGGTAGGAGTTCTTTGGTAGAGTTTTTGGGGTCACTGATGTACACTATCATATCATCTGCAAATAACGAAAGTTTGACCTCTTCCTTTCCCATTTGAATCCCCTTGATCCCCTTATGTTGTCTTATCACTATTGCTAGAACTTCAAGCACTATGTTGAAGAGATATGGTGAGAGTGGACAGCCTTGTCTTGTTCCTGATTTTAGTGGAATGGCTTTGAGTTCTTCTCCATTTAATTTGATATTAGCTGTTGGCTTGCTGTATGTTGCTTTTATTATATTTCGAGATGATTCATGTATCCTTAACCTCCCCAAGACCTTTATCAGAAAAGGGTGTTGAATTTTGTCAAATGATTTTTTAGCATCTACTGAAATGATCGTATGTTATTTTTCTTTCAGTTTATTTATATGATGTATTACATTGATAGATTTTCAAATGTTGAACCAGCCCTGAATCTCTGGGAGGAAGCATACTTGATCAAAATGGATAATTTTTGATGTGTTCTTGGATTCGGTTTGCCAGTATTTTATTGAGAATTTTTGCATCGATGTTCATGAGTGAGATAGGGCGACAATTGTCTTTCTTGGTTAAGTCTTTGTATGGTTTAGGTATTAGAGTAACTGCAGCTTCAAAAAAAGTTTGGCGAGACCCTTATGTTTCTATAATGTGAAACACATTAATGAGTATAGGTATCAGCTGTTCTTGGAATTTCTGGTAAAATTCTGCATTAAAACCATCTGGTCCTGGGCTTTTTTTTTTTTGCACGAGAGTTTTTTTTATATGTATATATATATAAAAGTTTCTATTTCCTCACAACTTATAGGTCTATCTAAATTGTTCACCTGTGCTTGGGACCAATAGGAGTCCTGGTCTCGAGCTGCTCTTCCTTGCTAGAGACCTTTACTTTCCTTCTGATTTGAGTTACTAAAGGCTGTGTCAAAATTGTTTACCAGCTCTGCTTCACAAGCACACTTTGCCTGGGCCTTGAGGATCAGAGGATAAGGTTTTCACCTGTTGGCCCACTTGACTGTTGGGTGCTAAGCCTCCAGGGTGCTATTGAATAAAGGGCTTCTTACCAGTGCCTACAGGTCCGTGTCTCTGTCTCTCTGTCTGTGTGTTTGTGTATTTTAACCTCTAGCCCCTTAGCCCTAGCTCACAAACTGTATGGTAGCACATAGAGCGCATACAGGCATGGTGTGCTGCACACCTGGTCTTGATTTAATTTGGGTATTTGGATTTTATCTAAAAACAAGTCCATCTCTTTTACATTTTCCAACTTTGTCACATATAGGCTTTTTAACAAGACCCAATGATTCTCTGAATTTCCTCAGTGTCTGTTGTTATAACTCCATTTTCATTTCTGATCTTGTTATTTTGCATGTTCTCTCTCTTCCTTTTAAATAGTTTGGATATGGGTTTGTCAATTTTGTTGATTTTACTCAAAGAATGAGCACTGTTTCCTTGATTCTTTGGATTGTTTTCTGTGTTTCTATTTTGTTGATTTCAACCCTCAATTTGATTTTTCCAGTCTTCTCCTCCTTGGTGAGTCTGCTTCTTTTTTTTTTAGAGCTTTTACCTGTGCTGTTAATTCTCTAATGTGAGTTTTCTCCATCTTATTTTAATTTGTGAATTTACCATTATGAACTTTCCTCTTAGCACTGCTTTCATAATGTCGTATAGGATTGGGTATTTTGTATCTTTATTTTCATTAAATTTAAGGAAGACTTTAATTTCTTTCTTTATTTCTTCCCTGACCCAGGGGTGGTTCAGTACTTGACTGTTCAGTTTCCATGAGTTTGTAAGTTTTCTGGGGGTTGAATTGTTGTTAAATTCTAACTTTATTCCATGGTGATTCGATAAGAATCAGGTGGTTACTAAAAATATTTTTTGTATCTGTGGAAGTTTGCTTTGTTACCAAGTATGTGATCAATTTTCGAGAAGGTTACATGAGATACCGAGGAGGTATATTCTTTTCTATTTGGGTGGAATTTTCTATAGATGCCTGCTAAGTCCATTTGATTCATTACCTCTGTTAGTGGGGCAATCAGGCAGGAAATAGAAGCAGGGCAACAAGAACATGAGAATTGTGGGAAGAGGAAACTTGGTCTGCACTGTCACAGAGGAAATCAGACATAGAGGAAGCAAAATGAGAATGCTTCACTAATAACAGTACCAAGCCACATGGCTAACATAGACAAGAATTATGGGTTACTATATGATGTAAGAACTAGTTACTAAGAATCCTGAGCTAATAGACCAACCAGTTTATAATTAATGTAGACCTCTGTGTTTGGGGGAGCTGATTGGCTGTGAGATTGGCAGGATGGAAATCTCTGTCAACAAATGTATAGACTTCTGTGTGTTTATTTAGGACTGAATGGCTGCGGGACCAGGTGGGACAGAAATCACTTTCGACAGAAGGTTCCATTGGATGTTGAGAAGGTATGTGCTTTTGTATTTGGGTTGAATGTTCTAGAGATGTGTGTTAGGCCCATTTGATTCATAACATGTTAGTTCTTTGATTTCTTTATTAACTTTATGTCTGGCAGACCTGTCCAGTGGTGAGAGTTGGGATACTGAAGTCTCGCCCTATTCGTGTGTGGGGCTTGATGTGTGATTTAACCTTTAGCAATGGTTCCTTTTACAAATGAGTGTACCCTTGTATTTAGGGCATAGATGTTCAGAATGCAAACTTCATCTTGATGGATTTTTCCTTTGAAAATGAAATGACCTTCTTCATCTCTTAATTAATTTTATTTTAAAGTCTATTTTGACATTAGAATAACTACAACAACTTTTTCCCCCCAGACCATTTGATTGGAAAATCTTTTTCCAACTTGTTACTTTGAGGTAATGTCTGTGTTTGAAGTTGTGGTTTGCTTCTTGTATGCAGCAGAAGAATGGATTCTGTTTTTGTATCCAATCTTTTAGCCTGTGTCTTTCTGTAAGCAAATTGAGTCAATTGATATTAAGGGATGATAATGACCTGTGATTGCTAGTTCCTGTTATTTTTGTTTTTGTTGGTGGTGGTGATATTATGTTTGTATGTGTTTTTACTTAGGAATATGCTTGTGTGGCGATATATATTGCCTGTGTTTTTGTTGATATATCTATCTTCCTTGGGTTGGAGTTTTTCTCATAGTACTTTCTGTTTGGCTGAGTTTGAGAATAGATATTGCTTAAATACGGTTTAGTCCTGGAATATCTTGTTTTCTCTGTCTATGGTGATTGAAAGCTTTGCTGGATATGTTAGTATTTGCTGGCATCTGTGCTCTCTTAGTGTCCGCATAACACCTGACCATGACTTTCTGTCTTTCACTGTTTCCACTGAGAAGTTGGGCTAAATTTGAATAGGTCTGCTTTTATATGTTACTTGGCGTTTTCCTTTGCAACTCTTACTCGTCTTTCTTTATTCTGTATGTTTAATGTTTTAATTGTTATGTTTTGAGGGAATTGTTTTTGGGTCCAGTCTATTTAGTGTTCTATAAGCTTCTTGTATTTGATATAGGTAAGTACTTTTAGCTTGGGAAAGATTTCTTCTATGATTTTGTTGAATTGATTTTCTGGGTTTTGAACTAGACTTCTTCTCCTTCCTCTATCCCTAATATACTTATGTTTGGTCTTTTCAAGGTGTCACAGCTTTCCTGGATAGTTTGTGTTAAGAATTAGTTGGATCTTACATTTTCTTTGAATCTATTTGCTCTATGATATCTTCAACTCCTAAGATTCTGTCTTCTGTCTCTTGTATTCTGTTTTTGCTTGCATCTGTAGTTCCTTATCATTTACCCAGATTTTCCATTTCCAAAGTTCTCTTGGCTTGGGCTTTCTTTATTGCCCCCTTTTCAATTTTTAAGTCTTGAACTGTTGCCTTCACCTGTTTGACTGCTTTTTTGGTTTGCTTTATGGGAGTTATTGATTTCTTCTTTTCTTCCATTTTTGTAAGGGATATTTTTTTCATTTCCTCTTTCAGTGCCTCAGTATCTCCATAAGGTTATTTTTAGTGTAATTTTCTTCTACTTCATCTGAGTTTGTATGTTCTGGTTTTCTTGCTGTAGAACCAGCAGTTTCAATAATCCTTTAATTATAGTGATTTTTATGCATACTCTTGGCTTTGGTCTTTGATATCTTTTATAGAAGACTGCCAAAATATACATTGCCGTTGTTCTACTGAAACTATTGATTCCTCCTCCACGATTTTTATATTGTCAATAGCAATATGTTTTATCCAGCAGGCACTGGAGATTTTCATTGTCCTGGGGAGGCATGTGCCCCACAGTGACTGAGAATGACTGGACCATGTTTGAACTGGGGTCTGTGAGAAACCCCCTAAGGAATTTGCCAGTGCTGACAGCTTACCTTGTTTGTCTCTTATTTATCTGAGTTTATTGGTGCAATGTTGGCCTTTGCCTCATCACCTATATAATTCAGAATATTGAGACTTTTTATTTTTGTTATTTCCACAAGAAACATTATTTGTATGAATGCCCTCTCTACAATCCTTTCTCAGATGGCCCATTCTACCACAATAAAAACATTTGCTATTTTGATGACTTTTCATACCTTTGGAAATTTCTTCTCCTACCCAAGCCTCAGTCAAGCCTCAGCCTTATAATCAAATGACTCAACATTGATTGGGTGCAGGATCCATTCATCCATTGGTGCTGATCTGACCTTTAATGGTCCAAGTATCATTTTGCATTCGAAGTTGGCATTTTCAAAAACCAGAGATTCAGTAAGTACTTGTCTAGCTTCTGGATCTGTTACCCCTATTTGTACAGCTTAGCTAATCTTTGTAAAAAGTCACTAAATGATTCTCATGAGCCTTGCATGGCCTTAGTGTATGATTCAATTTTCTTCCTAGTTCTTGAATCTGTGTCCTAAGCATTCAAGGCTGATGTATGGCACAGAAATAAGATGTATTCATTGTATATAGCTTGACTATCTGGATCAGTGTAACAACCCTCACCAAGAATTTAATTTTGGGAGGCCTCAATACCTCCAGTTCTCCCTTGATGATCCAGGGCTTTAGCCTCTTCTCTCCAATAACACTTCCACTGTAACTGCAATCCATCTGCTAGCATGGGTGAGACTGATTGAAGCCAATCATTTTGAGTAACCATATTTCTTGAGGCCTATGTCTTTAACAACTTCCTCACATATGGTGATTGCATGTCATAAGATACTACTGCTTGCTTAATCTTTTAGATCTTTCAAATGTATAGGTTTCAATTGACATTCTGTATATCCTTTTGGGTATTGAGAATTTGCTGACTTTTCAGCGGTAGTAACAGGATCAATAGCTAATACTCTTGGAAAGTCATCTCTGACTCTGAGCTATTGGCAATGCTAAATCTTTACTACTGTCCTTTGCCTGTCCCTCCTCTCCTTGCTTATCAGATCTGACAAGGTCCTTGATTGATTCAAATCTTTTTATCACTGTCTTTTGTAAAATCTAAACCTCCTGACCTCTGAATATTTCTAATGAGTTCCTCAAATCAATTAATTTCTAGTTATCATTCTCCACATGGTATTTCAAGGTGTTACATTTTTTCACTTATATCTTCTTATCCATAGATATTTTTGGATGGCATGTAGACTGCCTTCTTGGTGGGATGTTCTATCTCCTGGCTTATCATACCTTTTTTAACAGATGTTGATGGTCAATTTCAAAAGTATGAATCTTTACAGATAACTTCTCGTTACGAGTCAATAAAGACTGTATCATTTCTTAAAGTCTCTCATTCTTGACTCATTATGAAACCATGTCTTTAGCGATATCATGTGAAAAAAAAAAATAGCCACCATGGCCACAAAAATATATGTACCAGGTAGGTCATACAGCTTAGTTCTTTCATCAATCCATTCATAGCAGAAACAAAAATATTATTATATTCCTGGGTAGTGATATTGTCTACAATTATCTTGGGATTGATTTACAATCTTCAAATTTATTTGTTTATTTATTTATTTATTTACCAATCAATCTGATACTTAGGTATCAAGTTAACTTACCTCCCTTATAATTTTGAGAAAATTGTTGTAGGTGTAATACTATGGATTTTTCAGCAGGTGTCACAGTTGTGGCCGTAAGACAGGTCCTAGATCAGGGCCTGAATCAACTGAGACTCAGCAAAAATATTTAAAAGTAGCACACCTTCACAGGGAGAAATTTGAGCTTCATGGGCAGAAGCTCAAAGGACTCAGAGCTTGCAGGCAATTGGGAGCTATGAAGTTGCTGGTGGATTTTAGGTCAGTGGTTCTCATGGCTCCAATCTGGGAATGCAAGCCTGTGTTCTAGGTGCAGGCATAGAGCTCAGGCTGATCAGAGCAGGCCAAACAGCAGCTGGACCTCAAAAGCAGACCCTAGCTTGGGTAGCAGCAGTGAGCCACATGGGTCAGAGAAGCCACAGAGGAGTTGCCGCAGGAATCTGCAGGCACCAGTTACTCAGCCACTTAGCTGGCAGGACTGAGCCACACAGGGGTAGTAGGGCTAGAAATTACCAAGTCACTATTGTGGATCAGCCAACCCAAACCTTGCTCAGCTTTCAGGCAGTTAAAGTACATGAGACCACGCCCAGAGTGGGCCAGTATCCTAAAGGCTATTGTCTGGAGGAGTTCCCGCAACACAGGGGCTGCTGGGACCAACAAGTCTGAGAGCTGGGATTCTGACATACAAGGCGGCAGTCACTACTATGCAGTTCAGAGGTTGGGGACGGAGCAGCTTGTTAGTTAGAAGAATCTAATCATTCATAAAAGAAATATCTTTGAGTGTAACTAATTCATGGGAAAACCCAGAGCATTTTAGTTGCTGAAACAAGATACCAAAGCAGGTGGAGGAAAAGCCATGCACAGTTCTACAATAAAGTGAAATGTGTCCTTGCAGATCCGAGAACTCACAAATGGAGCAATGTGTATTTTAGCCAAACTGAGCTTCGGGTGACCCGTGGTTTACGCTAAGGGGACTCCGTATAAGGAGAAATTTGCTCAAGGTGAGTTTCAGATCTTCTGTGCTCTTTATTTGGACAATGACTCTGTGTAGGGAGTGGGCATCTGTTTTGGAGGTGTCTCATCCCAGAACCAGTTTTTAGGATTCAGGATATTGGCAAAGTCACACCCCTTACTGAAGTGAGGGTATGGGGCCAAGTTACTGTTGAGGAGAGGAGCCAGAAGCTCTTGACATTGCTCTCCTAGTTGGGACACACAGGGTGCAATCTACCACCCCAGCAATGAAAGTGTGAAAGACTGTCTTTTAAGGAGCTGCCCAAGCCCAGGGCCAGGGTTATGAGTTATGCAGGTACCTGACTGCATAGCGCACCCCAAATGCAGATACCCACAAGTATAGCAGATCTCAAGTGTGACGCGAACTGTTTGTAAATGGTTGGGGCATGGAGATTCATTCTGTGATTCTGCGAGTGACAGAAGAGCTCTACAAAGCCTCATTTGCATACTCTACCCAAAGTTCCACTGTGCCAGGCAGCATTTCTCAGGAGAGTCGTAGGCTGCTGTGTTCATTCTTTGCTGCACCAAACCCAAGAGGAGCAGGAATGGGGACATTTTTCATATTTTTCTTTTTTCCTCCTTCTTGTAGGAGTGAGATTCAACTCAGGGCCTTGTGCATGTGAGACAAATGCTCTGTCACAGAGTTGTACCCAAATCAGTTTTCTGTGTACATATCAAACATCTGTAGCTTATCAGGCTACCTCCCTTGACTATGGTGCAAATGGCCAATAAGAGACCTGTTTAGCATCTCAGACAAGAGTAAGCCCTAAACACCAGCAAGGGAAGTATATGTGTCTGAGAAAGTCAGCATCAACCTTTGTGGGTCCTTTAGCTGTAACCTCTGTCAAACTTTAAGCTAAGTAAGAAAACAGAGGATTTGGATTGGAATTTTTGTACACTCTAACCTCAGCTCTCTTGGTGTATTAGTGATGGAGGAGGGGTCATCTTTCTATCTGTTGCTTTCATTGGTTAATGAATAAAGAAAACTGCCTAGGCCCATTTGATAGGCCAACCCTTAGGTGGGTGGAGTTAACAGAACAGAATGCTGGGAGAAAAAAGGCGAGTCAGTCAGTCCCCATGATTCTCTCACTCCAGACAGATGCAGGTTAAGATCTTTCCTGGTAAGCCAGCTCGTGGTGCTACACAGAATATTAGACATGGGTTAATCTAAGATGTGAGAATTAGCCAATAAGAGGCTAAAACTAATGGGCCAGGCAGTGTTTAAAAGAATACAATTTCCGTGTAATTATTTCAGGGCATAGGCTAGCCGTGCGGGCGGCTGGGTGCAGGGGATGCAGCCCCGCCACTCATATCACAACATATTAGTCCAGTGTTCTTTGCTATACAGAAATATTCAGTCAGCTGCTCTATTTAACTTACAGATTTAGAGGCTAAAAGGCCAAGGTCAGGCAGCCTCATATATGGGCCTTCGGAGAGACTGTTGGCAGGTGGCATTATGGCAGGTATATGACATGGAGCAGGAAGAGATCACACCATGAGACAGCAAACCAGACAGTGATTGGGGTCCCATGAGAACTATCTTAATCCCTCCCGAAGGCAGCACCCTCCATGATAAAGTGCCACCTCACATACCACATTGTCAAGGACCAGGTTTTCAATAATGACCCCTGGGGAGAACTTTCAAACCATAGCTCAACCACAATTCAGTTTCTCTGTCATCTGCCTCAGGCTTCGTATTTGAAATGAGAATAAAACTTCTCTCACCACATTGCTATGATAAAAAGATAATAGACATAAAATAGTGTGGAAATTGTAGTTGTTAGAGTACAGTGCCACTTGTCCTCTATCATGTTTGTTCTTCCTTTCCATAGTACAATTCTTTATGATTTATTTCTATTTTCTGACTATGAGTGTTTGGCACAGATGTGTCTGTGCATTGAGTGTGTCTGATGTCCATGGAAATGAGAAATGTATATTAGATCTGGAGTAGTGGATGTGAGCTCCCATGTGGATTCTGAGAACTGAACCTGGGTCTTCTGCAAGAGCAGCAGTGCCCTTCTCCACTGAACCATTTCCCTAGCGCCAAAGTAGTTCTTTGCTTAGCAATATGTAAGGGTTGTCCCTGTGATTCAACTGCCTACATGCAATTTAGCTGTTCCATGTTGACTATATTTCCTAAATGACTTTTAACATCAACTAGTCATGATTCTAAAATATGAGGAATAACAAACTGTCGTGTCCTGGAGGATAATATTACAGAAGTAGTTGTAGTGACAGCTTCCTCATGGCTTGATTCACGAGAGTCCAGCAGCGAAATTTCTGCCCTCACTCACCTTTCTGAAATGCAAGTTGGACCTACACTGGGTCACAGTAAAAGAAAGAGTTAAGAATCCTGGTCACGTATTAGAGTCATTCCTTTTGACAATCTTTTAACATTACAGTAGAATGCTTTTAAAGGTAATGCCAAAGCTGGAGAGAGCACTTTGTGGTTAAGCACACTGACTGTTCTTCCAGAGGACACCAGGTTCAATTCCCAGTAACTACACTTGGTTCACAACCATCTATTACTCTAGTTCCAGAAGACTCCATGCCATTTTCTGACTTCTGTGGGCAATATGAAAAGATGGTGTACCCAGACACCCTGACAGACAAAACAACAATACACAGAAAATAGACGAATTCTTTTTAGGAAAAGCATAAAGGATAACATCAGTGGTAGTCATTCTCTGTCCTTGCCTATCAGGATGGGTATGTGGCCTCTGATGACGGAGAAGGAAACGCACATCCTCTTGAGCCAAACCCTCAGTGCCAGATCCAGGATATTATGGGCCAAGAGCATATATGTTTCATAGCTGACTCTTCAGTTGGTCTTGGTCTTCCAGGCACCCATATGAGAAGTATAAAGACCGAAATGAAGAGTGGCTAACTCTGAGAGAATTTGAAATTAAAGGGGGATATGAAAAATACAAAAAATGGAAAAGGATTCATTGCAATGGATGCCGTCTTCAAGATCTGATAAAGGCATGCTGGTGGCAGATAGCTCCATGTTTCCTGGGTGAGATGGTGAAATAATGGATACCTGCGTTACAAGATTGTCCCACAGTTCTTCTCCCAGGTCGTTGTGTCACACTTGTTCTTCAACAGCTGAGTATCATGGGTCAGACCTGTAATCCCAGCACTTGGGGATGCTGAGACAGGTGATCGCTCAGAGATCAAGGATGGCTTATACTCTGTAGTGAGTTCCAGGAGACGTTACAGAGTGAGGCCTGCCTCAACTCCACCGACACAAAAATAAAAGTAAAAGAAGAGAAATCATTTTGAAATAAGTTCTTAGTTCTTCACTTTTATCAACCTTGTAAACTGGGAAAACCAGGAGGTTTCCTTGGTAGCTGAATCTATTTCTTATGATGTAGGGTACACAGATCTTTCTAGAATGTGACTCAGATGTGTGTCATCCTCACAATAAAGAACAAAAGTTTTCTCATTGAGTATTGGCTGAGCTGCATCTAAAGCATAGGGAGTACAGGTGAGAGCCCCTGGCCAGGGCAAGAATCCACCTTCATACCCTGCCTGCAGTTACTATTGTGGAGGAGAGGAGTCTGTAGGAAATGATGCTGCAGCTAAGGGGTGGGATGGCTATTTCTGGCTTTAGGACTAAAAACCATGTCGTGGAACAGTCTTCCCTGAGCTGGGTCATGGAGGACAGTTCTGACAATGTGTACAATGCAGCTATTTACACAGGGATAGAAGAGTATGAGAAACCAGCCCTCAGTGTGTCTGGAAGCTGTAGGTGATCAAGTGAGTTCCCTTGTTTGAGCTCATGTGAAAATCACCAGGACAGGAAAAGGGGATCTAAATGTTTCCTTGACTCATTGTGGGGCACATGGGGAGTAATTTCAATGAAGACAGCTTGTATTTAACAAGGGTACATACAGACAAAAATATCGAGAAGGTGGTTAGAAATACCTCACTCACAAACTAAAAGCAAAGACTCTCCCATCTTGAACTCTCTGTCTTTCAGGAAGGACATCTACCAGACCCACATAGGATAAGGGGACAGGTAATTATTCTGTTCTGATGTCTCAGACTATTGTCTATAAATTGTTTGTTTTCCATCTCTGTGCCTTTGTAAGTTTGAAAATTGACAAATTTGTGTTTGATCAAATTTGATTTATTCTGTGATGTTTATATAGTTGCGATTTCACAAGCATAAGAGGCCAGGGCTGCTTTGAGCATCAAAATACTTGAGATACAGGTGGGAACAAACATTGGGAACCATCAAATAAATGATCTTTTATGCTTTCAGAGGGAAAATCCAACAAGCCCAGAGTGAACAAGGAAGAATATAACTGCCCTGTGACCTTCTGCCATGATGTCTGAGGCCCTCATCTGAAAATTGTTAGTTGTTCATCTCTGGCATGTTCCTTTTAAAATTCAGTGATAATAAAAATGGATTTTATCATATGGCAACAACCCATGTAATGGGACCTGTCTAAGAAGAATCATATGGTATCATGTATGGATATAGAATTCTGCTAACATCTAGGACAAGTGAATTATGACAGTGAAATCCTTTATCCAAGCTACCAGTCATCCCAAAAGAGCTTCTAACCTATTGTCTCACCCCAGAATAACTGAAGCTGCCTGTCACATAGAAGCTTTTAATTCACCATCTTACCCAATAAACATGGAAGCCATCTACCACCAGAATACCTTTATCATATCTTGAAGACGGCATCTATTGCAATGAATACTTCTTTTCCATTTCTCTGATTTTTCATAACCCGCTTTAATTTAAAATCTCTCACAGTTAGCCACTCTCCATTGTCGGTCTTTATACTTTTCATATGGGTGTCAGTAAATCAAGACCAGCTGAAGAGCCAGCTATGAAAACATATGCTGTTCCTCATAATATACTGGATCTGGGACTGAGGGTTAGGCTCAGGAGGATGTACATTTCCTTCTCAGTTATCAGAGGCCACACACCCATCCTGATAGGCAAGGACAGAGAATGACCTCCACTGATGTTATTCTTTATAGTTTTCCTAAAAAGAATTCATCTATTTTCTGTGTATTGTTGTTTTGTCTGTCAGGGTGTCTGGGTACACAATCTTTTCTTATTGTCCACACAGGCCAGAAAAATGGCACTGAATCTCCTGGAACTGTAGGAATAGATGGTTGTGAGCCAAGTGTAGTTGCTGAAAATTGAACCTGGGTCGTCTGTCGTTAAGCACCTGGACTGTTCTTCCAAAGTGTTCTCTCCAGCCTTTGACATTACCTTTAAAAGCATTCTACTGTAATGTTAAAAGATTGTCAAAAGGAATGACTCCAAATGTGACCAGAAATCTTACTCTTCAGAAATGTGAGTGAGGGCAGAAAATTTCCTGCTGGAGTTACCAGTTTTAAGATAACTTTTGTTACAGAATTTTATTCATACTCGATTTTTAAAGAATAGTTTTAAAAATATTTAAATTTGTGAGACTGTGTGACATTTGTGCTTATAAAATGTTTCATGTAGTAATGATAATATCTTTAAATTTTAGTTAAAATTCTCATCTCAGGATTTACAGATTGTTCATGAGATATTGGTTAAAATCTCTATAATTTAAAACAAAATTTGACTTGAAGCAAATGAATAAAGACTTATACTAAAATGTCCATTCATCATTGGTATATATATATATATATATATATATATATATATATATATTTCAACTCCTATTTGAAATGCATATACACATATATGACTTAAATTTAACTATATAAGAGCTTATTTAATTACACATATATGTGCTTATAATTAAGATGCAAATATTTTTACAATCATATTTGTAAAATATAAAGGGTCTGGGTACACCATCTGTGGGGGGGGTTGCAAGGATTGAGACATGGAGGGAGGCTGCAATGCTGAAGGAAGAACAACCTTAATTTTGCCCCAAGCTAGAGCCTTTTTATACCTTTAGGCTGGCCAGAGACATGCTGAGCAGCCACAAGTCAAGATCAGGGCAGAAGGCCAGAAGAACACAAACATCCTTGTTTATTTCAAGGAAGCTTAGCTATAGCTCAGGGGGAGGAGGACAGCCAGATCACAACTTGTGTGTCCCATGTATCCTCAGTGTCTGTCCTCCTCACCCCCACAGCCTTTACCTCATAGACCCAAGGCATGTTTGGGCGTCATTCAGCTGTGTCAGGGGCCCCATGCTGCTTTGCTATATGCTCCCATGTTGCCTCATTGTCTCCCTCCCTTGAACTGTTTGTGGCCCTCAGGCTGCCTCCGTGCCCCCCCCCCACTGTCTCAGTATCTCACTGGCAGACTTGGTGTAACAGTGACTGCATGGATATCACCCAGACTGTCTCAGTGTCACCATATGCTTCTTTTGTGTCCCCACAGCTGTCAATGTGTGGCCATAACTACTTCAGTGTGTCCCTGGTTGCCTTGGTGTGTATTCCTTTCCTTTACTGCTACTACAGAACACCCCCCAGCTGCCTCGGAATTCCATTGTGTGCTGTGTTGAATTGGATGAAGAAAGAGGTCACTCCAAATGAAATCTTTCAGCTTGTAGCCTTGGGTAGCAGCAAATGTTCAGCCTCTGATAGACTGAATCTCAAGCAGCAGTACAAAGGCATATTTACCAAATGTTACACAAAGTTGTTTTTTGGGCAAACAAGTTCGTCATACCAAAGCCCTTAATCTAATCTATGTGCTTTTCTATAGCATCACGCCCCTTCTACTTTAGTTCTTATTATGTAACATTGGCAGTACCCAATAATCCAAGACCATCAGGTACATCAGAAGCGTCTGTGATTGCAGGCATGCAAAGACTGTAAAGATGCTTCAGAAAAACAACTCTGTCAACAACAGAAAATAATCACTGATTTTTAACATTTTCCTTGAGGCTACAGTTCTTTTTACCAAACAACTGTTCTGTTCTATTGTTTACCCTGATAAAGTGACTCTGCTCTAACCTACAATGCTCCCTGCCCCACAGCCATGTAAATGTCATCCAGACTGTCTCAGTTTCCTTCCCCTGGCTGCCTCAGTACTCCCCACCCCCACCCTTGCCTCAGCACACCCCAGCTGCATCAGTTCCCCGAGGCTCCATGGGTGTCCTCACCCAACCCCCTACTGCCTAACTGTCCCCTCAGGGTTCATGGGTGTTTTGACCTTTGTTGGTGTCCCCCACAAGTGTACCTCAATGTAGCTATGGTGCCCCCTACACTGCTTTAATGCCTCACTCTTGAGTGCCTCAGTGAACCCCCATGTCATTCCCTATGAGCTCATGGGAGCCAATTACATTCAAATTACCTCACCTTCAAGTCCTGAGAAGGTAGAATAAAACAGTTTTATGGTGCTCTAATAGAAGACATTTTTGAAGAGCAGAGAACTTGTATAAAAAGGGGAGTTCTCAAGAGTTTTACAAGAAAAGTAGTAAATAGAGGAGGGAAAATAACTTTTCTTTTTACCCATCTTAGGTTCCTTGTTGGGGACTTCAAAACTAAACTGTGATTAACAAGATAGCAGTATGAAGACTTACTAGTATAAACTTTCATTGCACCAGAGCCTGCCTAGTGTTGCTTATATGGATATGCTTTTAGGATCAACTACTTAGTCACTTAATTCTATAGAACATATTAGGGGCTCGTCCCTGAACAGAATGACTTTCCCCCTTTCTTCCCTTTTTTAGCAGCCCTTAATGGTTGTAGTTCTCTGTCTAGGGATGGAGCCTTGTGAGATATCCCAATGCATATTGGCATGTCAACTTGTATTGCCATCATATAGGTCTTGTTTAGGTGACCACGTTGTTGAGACTTCATCAGTAGCTCCACTGTCATAATTAGAAGACACAGCAGAAGTAATCCTCCCACCATTTTTTTAGCAATGTCCTCTGAGCCGTTGGGGTAGGGGTTGTGCTGTAAATGTATACACTGGGGCTAGGCACCCAAGGGTCAGTTAGAACAGCAGTCTTCTGTAGGACAGGGAGAGGTTTGGAGCTGAGATTATTTGAACAGTCAAAGACAATGATATGCCAGAGGATGAGTATGTTACACTCATATATACCGCTTCTGTAATACACCTAATCCTCGTCCTGTAAACTAGACAAATAGCATCAAGTTAAAAGATAAAGAAGAAGGAGCACAGCAAATAAAGGAAATAGAGTCAGAAGGGTGGGAAACACAGGCAGAGCATCGAGTCAAAGACAGGGCGAATGAGATCCAGGGCATGTGCGCAGTTCAATGCTCAGATGGAGCAACTGGTGAGGACCAGGAAGCAGGAGCATGCAGTGTTTTGTGGAGGATATACTGCAAATCCCAGCTCTTCTGCTCATTACAGGTGCACCAGGCTAAGCGCAAATACAGACAACATGGACTTCTATCTCTTTGGACCCTTCTGTTTTCTTTCTCTCAAAGGAGAAAATCTCATGTGATCTAGACAGACCCAGGGCTCCAGTAAGGACATGAGGACATCTCCAGTGACTGAAACTGTGACTGCATGGTGCTGCATACATATAAGACATCTCCCCCATTTCCCTCCTCTTCTTTCTCCTTTATTTCCCCTATCCCCTTTCCCTTCCTTCTTGAAGATTTTGCTAAAAGAAGGGCTGCCTCTCTTGGCACCGCTGTCCTCTGCTCATGACCTTTGTGGGCCATGGTGGCACACACAAACCTGACATAGACACTATTCAGCATGCCCCAGTGCCCTTCCTCTTTACCTCTGGGCAGCAGCAGCCAGGCCAGATCCTCTGTGGAGCTTGGCATTCCTGAGCTGCCAGCTTCCTAAGCTCATAAGCACAGGCCTCTGATGCTCCTCAGTGGAACCACAGTGAGAGTGGGACACCAGAGATGTTCCTGCCCTGTTTCAGAACAGATGTCAGGCATTTTCAAGCATTAATTTTGTGATTATTTGCTATAGCAACCAGAGAGAACTAATACAGACTTTCTCTGGCTTTTTCCCCGAACCCCTCTAAGAATTAACAAATGTATAAAATGCAAAATCCAAGGTGCTTAGAAGAGTTTCTTTTTAAGAGTTCCCTGGTCCTTTGGGATTCATGACCCTCTGGCATGCCATCACATTTGTCAAGACCAGAGTTCTTTACTTCTCTGTACTATCTGTCCCAACCAACTGTTTCTTTGAGAATGCAACTGTTCCTGTCTGCAGTGTTCTTAGAGGCAAGCCCATCGCTGTAGCTTTTAATCACCTGTGAACATCCTGCTTGATGCCCCTTCCTCTAAAGGAAGGAGAGCTGCAATTACTATCTGGCTCCTCCATCCTCATTTGCATCTTAATATATATCCATTATGACACTCGTAGCATTATGTTTTTTCATCCCCATCCATTCAACAATGAAAGTAAATTTAGGTTTTAGTAAGAAATAGATTTGTATGTTTCAAAAGTGCGTTTTCTGTGGTTTGAGCATGCAATGTTCCCTCTAGGTTTATGTGTTTGAACACTTGGTCTCCAGATGGTGGCACCATTTGGGATGTTTGTGGAACCTTAGATGGTGTCTTGTTGGAGGAAGAGAGTCACTAGGAGCCAGGCCTTGAGGTTTTATAACCAGGGCACACTTTCTGTTTGCAGATTCAGTATGACTGGCAGCTTCCCTCCCTTGCTGCCATGCCTTCCCTGCCATGCTGAAATGCATCCCCTCAAACTAGAAGCAGAATAAAGAATAAGAATAAACCTTCTTCCTCTAAGTTACTTCTTGACCCAGGAATGGGAAAAAGTTACCATCCCAGATCCATTCATAAAAGTCAAAAAATGATTCCAGTGTTTCTTTTTGAAAATATATACATTTTTCTTAGACAAAGACAGAACAAGTAGACTGTAGGTATATCTACCTATTTACTATCTATCATTTGACTGTAGTCATGGATTCTGAGTCAGGGAACTAGTCAAGCTATGCTTGGCCTCCTTACCAGTCAGGACTGGAAGATAATGAATGCACAGAGTGGCTTGAAACTACGCAGCAGCTCATGGTGATTATTCAGGAACAGAAGATTATAACAGCAACCACCCAACTGGTGAAAATACAAATATGCAACAGTGTGTAACCTCTTTTCTTGGGAGACATCCGTGCACAGTTACGAAATGTATTAGGTTATATTTCTTTTAAATTTCTATATTGTCTTCAGTAAGTGTGACCTCTTTCTGTTATAATAGTTATGTATATTTTCTCCCCACTTTTTCTTATGCTGTTTTTAACAGAGGATTTAATAGTCCTAATTGACTTAATCCAACAATCTTTCTTTTAGCAGTTTCTCATTTCTGAGTCTTGCTATTGATATCTCTTCTAAGTTAGTAAAGGAATTCTACTATAATATGATTTTCTTTACATCTAAATCCTAAATCTATTTAGATATTTCCTTTGATGTATGAATCCCAAAATCTTTTTTTCACAGTTATCACTACTTTATATAATAAATTTCAATTCAAGTCATATATCCTTAGGTGTTACCTTTATCATTTAAAAAAATACCATTTAAATTGGGACGTATTTCTGGAATTCATCTTCTTTTATTAGTATATATATTATCCAAAAACTATACTGTTTTGATTCTCAAAATTTCTAACATATACATATTGGTTTATAAGATCAATTTCAGAGATTTTCCAGTTGTTATTTTTAGTGAGTTATTATTAGTTAATTTTAAAAATAGCTTGTACATTTTAAATGAATATTCTCTTACTGGGATTCTTCATGAATGAATTTCATGAAGTTGCCTAAGGAAAACTGGTGTCTTCACTGGACTTTTGTATTTAGCAAACACAGTCTGTCTTTTTATTTACTCAGTGACTTTACATTGTTCAGAAATATGTACCTTTTTTTCCTCATTTGCTTTGAAAACTCCTTGTTAGGTTTACTTCTTGACATTTTGTCCCTTTTAGAATTATTGTTATTGCCATTAATCTTTTGCATTATACTTCCATAGTAGTGTTACTTATACATATGAGAAATACCATTTTCTGTACATGTTATGTACCATGTAGAATATTGTGGCTGACTACAATAAGATTAGCTTCTGAGCCAGCAGTCAGATGGTTTGCCCCAGAGAGATAATGACTCAGTACAGAGCCAAAAATAAATATTGAAACACAATGTGTAACTGTTCTTTATAATAAAGGGCCTGAACAAAATAAAACCTGTTTAGTAATATATCATCATAATTTATGTGTATCCATCTACCTGTTATGGAAATCTCAAAACCTTGAAAATGAAAATGTCATGCCTTCTTTCTGTACATGTCTCTAGAGTCAAACGAATCCCAGAAAACAAGGGCCCTAAATATTTGTTGAACTGAATAGCACTGAATTTTCTGTGAACTTTGGACTAGCAATGTTTGAAGTCCATTTGTCCTCATAATTATGTAGCTTGTGATGGTCTTATTCTTCCTCCTCCTCTTCCTCCTCCTTCTTGCTTCTTCTGATGTTTTGTCTATATGTATTTCAGGGAACTGTGTGCATACAGGGCCTGAAGAGGTCAGAAGAGGGCATTGAATCCCATCAAATTTGAATTATAGAAAGATGTAAACTGCCACATAGGTGCTGGAAATCAAACCTGGGTCCTCTGAAAGAGCGGCAAGTATTTTTTAACAACTTAGTCATCCTGAAGCAGCCCATATTTTTCAGTCAGCTTAAATACCCTATTTCTATTGCTCTATTGTCACAACATTGGGATTTGAAGTGTCTGGAAAATGGCAGGCATGACTTTTCTCCAGAGCATCCTTGCATGTCTCAAACCCTGAACAGGGTAAGCCTCTGGTGTTCTGGAGCAGCCCCATGGACACAGGTGAGCTGAATCAATGCCCCCTTTGTAAAATTTTGGCTGAAATGCCAAAGTTAAACTTAGGTTATTAAACCTAGTTCCAGCTTGTGCTCTTCTAGGGGTGGGCGTTAAGATGTACCTCTTTAATAACACCAGGGAAGCAGGAAAACACTATAATGGAGAAAATTCTGTGTATAGGATTAGCAAAAGTAAAATAAAGACTTCCGTGTTTATTCTGTTTTTATATATTTATAGCCCAGATAGCTCAGGAGAGAGCTTAGGTCCTTTCATAGGACTATTTAATGTGAAGCAAAGTCATAAACCACAGAAGAGGATGGAAAGGAACAGGGCACAGAGCAAAGCTGGAGTCAGCGGCAGACTGCCGGTGGGGAGGCTCAGGGTTAATCTCCATCCACCATAAAACATATTGAGTATTAATGTACTTTGCAGTACAAGAATCTTAAGAGTTCTAACAATGGCACATATATATTTCATCCTGTTGCAGGCGTCTACAGTGGCACATATATATTTCATCCTGTTGCAGGCATCTACAGTGGCACATATATATTTCATCCTGTTGCAGGCGTCTACTTAAGCTTTAATTTAATTTTTATAATGACTTGCTAATGTGGGTAGTGGTGCTATTCAGTTTTGTAGAGCAGCTACTACCAATGTTGAGACATGAAGACAAATTGACAACCCTGTGCCGTGTGAGAAAGAACCTCCTCGGAATCTCGACAGTGAATACCACAATGGAGATCATGTGCCTTATCTTCTGAATCAGCTGTTTACCTGATGGTCCCATGCTAAGCTCACAATGATTCTATCGGGTCCATACCACAAAGAGTTATGTTGGTATAGCATCATTTGGGGAAGGTTTTAGAGAAGTACAATTTGCAAGCCTTTGTAAAATTAAAATAAGCAAAAATGTTACAACTTCTAATAGCAACTGGTGACCCAGGGACAGTTTTAATCTTTGAGTTAGGAAGTGCAGCCAATGTGCTTGTAAGTTAGGGAGACTTTACACTTAAGAGTAACAACTAGCTTCCTCATCCTGTAAGGATAGTCCTGGATGGGTGACATGACATATGTCAGTCAGGTTATGTTGTGCTGTTCTTTGGAAACAAGTAAGTCCCTGAACGGCATTGACTTTGCACCTCTTCCCAGTGCTTTTTCGTGTTCATTTAAAGGCTGACATTTCTGATAAATGCTCCTCATTATCCAGTCAAAGCTTGGGGCAAAAGACTTCCAAGGTCAGTAGCAAAGAAAAGAACAATTGTATTAGTGGAAACTACTCTTCCATCTTGCAAATGGGAATGGAGACATACTGTTCCAGCTTATGCTAGCCACAGAGCTTCCTTCTCTAGCCCTCTGGGGTCAGCATGGAGTGGACATGTAGAATGTTCCTAATTTGGGTCTGTGGCTGCAGGAGGTATGCATGTGTAGGCGACACCCCAAAATGGTATTAGTTTATAAGCCTGTGTTTTTATAGAAACACAATAGAGTTGGAAAATACTGTGCTTCCGTATGCCTAGTACATATTAGACTCTTCATATGTAATACAGTTGTGTAGTGTAGTCTGGAGGCTTAATTCTCGGCTAACGTTATTTACATGGAAGGGATGATGCAAGGTGTGATTGAATCTCAGACCACCAGTTGACCTAAATGATCACCGAGCCTCTTTCCAGCCCAGAGCTTTCACGATCCTGTGGGAATATTTGCTCTACATTTTAAACAGATGACTCCAAAGTGATAACTTTAAGCAAGAAATTGCCTGTGATGTGGCAGACATTGACTTCTTTCATCTCTCTTCTCTCTGAAAATTCCACCTCGAATTTATTCTGTCATCTCCCCCACTCTTTCTGCATAGGACATAGGAGTCTCCCACAATATCACATTGCTGGCTTTCCCCACTATAAGTGGCTAATGAATCTTCATTCCTTATTTCATGAGGCTAAAGAAATACAGATAATTCCAACAGGGCAGCATGTACTTCTCAATGGTTGACAAGGGAATGTTTTATTAATTTGTTTTTAAATCATTGCAATCAATTGTCTATTTGGATGTCTGATTCTTTTCTCCTAGTAAAATGAGAAATGGTTGTTAAATGTTTCTCATGTCTCCTGTAAATAAACGGCAACATGCTAATGGATGTACAGCCAGAATTAATCTCAGAAAGAAATCACCAGTGACATGCAAAGAAGATTATGCACGCTTCCCACAGCATTTTGTCAAGAAGTACATTTTCATGAGGACAGTTTGCATTTGCATTCAATTGCTTTCGTGATCTCTGCCACACATTTTAATCCTTTAAAAAAAGAGAAAGAAATAAACAAAGCCAACTTGTATGCCACTTGGGCGTAATAGTATCAGATAGTATGAGGCTTGCAGAAGCCATTAAAGTCACCTCCTGCTTCCTCCCAGGCACATAAGAATTCGTCTTGCAATTTCACCCACTCAAGGGCACGAGCTTCCAAACTTCCTGTGGTAACTAATTTTACTATCTGACAACACTTTCTGCCATGATGTTTTCTCTTACAAATGGTGGGATTGAGCTGCCTCTTGTCTTGGTTTCCAAACCTTCAGGAACCAGGTGAGCAATCAGCTGGAGTTCTCTGTAAAACTGATGGTGTTTTTTGAAACTCATCAAAGCAAAGGTGACTTTTGTTCGTGTTGTTCACAGTCACTGTCTTTTTTTTTTTTTTTTTTTTTTTTTTTATTTTTTATTCTTTTTTAATTAAAATTTCCACCTGCTCCCCGTTTCCCATTTCCCTCCCCTCCTCCCAAATATTGCCCCCTCCCCCCACTCCCCTCCCCCTATCCCCACTCCTCTTCTCCTCCCCCCACACCATTCCCCCTCCCTCTCGATACTGAAGAGCAGTCCAAATTCTCTGCCCTGCGGGAAGACGAAGGTCTTCTGTCTACGTCCAGGAAGGTGAGCTTCTAAACAGGCTAAGCTCCCACAAAGCCAGTTCATGTATTAGGATTGAAACCTAGTGCCATTGTCCTTGGCTTCTCATCAGTCTTCGTTGACCGCCATGCTCAGAGAGTCCGGAATCAACCCATGCTTATTCAGTCCCAGACCAGCTGGCCTTGGTGGGCTCCTAATAAATCAGTTCCACTGTCACAGTGGGTGGGTGCATCCCTCGTGGTCCTGATTTTTTGCTCTTGTTCTCCCTCCTTCTGCTCCTCATTTGGACCTTAAGAGCTCAGACCGTTGCTCCAAATTGAGACTCTGTCTCTACCTTGATCCATCGCCAGATGAAGGTTCTAAGGTGATATGCAAGATATTCATCAGTATAGGATAGGGTCATTTCAGGTTCCCTCTCCTTAGTTGCCCAAGGTACCAGCTGGGGACATATTCCTGGACACCTGCGAACCCCTCTAGAGTCAAGTCTCTTGCCAACCCTAAGATGGCTCCCTTAGATAGGATATATACTTCGCTGCTCCCGTATCCATCCTTCCTATATCCCAACCATCCCAATCCCCCGAGCTCCTCCCATCCTCCCCTTCTCATATTTCTCATCCCATTTCCCCTTTGCCCCATGCCACCTCACCCGCAAGTTCCCAGTTTTTGCCCTGCAATCTTGTCTACTTCCCCCTCTCCATGCGGATGACTATATGATTTTCTTTGGGTTCACTTTCTTATTTAACTTCTATAGGATCACACATTATATGCTTAATGTCTTTTACTTATGGCTAGAAACCGATTATGAGTGAGTACATCCCATGTTCCTCTTTTTGGGTCTGGGATACCTCACTCAGGATAGTGTTTTCTATTTCCATCCATTTGCACGCAAAATTCGAGAAGTCATTGTTTTTTACTGCTGAGTAGTACTCTAATATGTATATATTCCACACTTTCTTCATCCATTCCTCCATTGAAGGGCATCTAGGTTGTTTCCAGGTTTTGGCTATTACAAACAATGCTGCTATGAACATAGTTGAACAGATACTTTTGTCATTTGATGTGGCATCTCTTGGGTATATTCCCAATAGTGGTATTACTGGATCTTGGGGTAGGTTGATCCCAAATTTCCTGAGAAATCGCCACACTGATTTCCAAAGTGGTTGCACAAGTTTGCATTCCCACCAGCAATGAATGAGTGTGCCTCTTTCTCCACAACCTCTCCAGCAAAGGCTATCATTGGTGTTTTTGATTTTAGCCATTCTGACAGGTGTAAGATGGTATCTCAAAGTTGTTTTAATTTGCATTTCCCTTATCGCTAAGGAGGTTGAGCATGACCTTAGGTGTCTTTTGGCCATTTGAATTTCTTCTGTTGAGAATTCTCTGTTCAGATCAGTGCCCCATTTTTTTATTGGGTTCATTAGCATTTTAAAGTTTAGTTTCTTGAGTTCTTTATATATTTTGGTGATCAGACCTTTGTCTGTTGCAGGGTTGGTGAAGATCTTCTCCCAGTCAGTGGGTTGCCTTTTTGTCTTAGTGACAGTGTCCTTTGCTTTACAGAAGCTACTCAGTTTCAGGAGGTCCCATTTATTCAATGTTGCCCTTAATGTCTGTGCTGCTGGGGATAAACGTAGGAAGTGATCTCCTGTACCCATATGTTGTAGAGTACTTCCAACTTTTTCTTCTATCAGGTTCAGTGTGTTCAGACTAATATTGAGGTCTTTAATCCATTTGGACTTGAGTTTTGTGCATGGTGATAGATATGGATCTATTTTCATTCTTCTACACGTTGACAACCAGTTCTGCCAGCACCATTTGTTGAAGATGCTCTCTTTTTTCCATTGAATACTTTTAGCTCCTTTATCAAAAATTAGGTGTTCATAAGTTTGTGGGTTAAAATCAGGGTCTTCTACTCGGTTCCATTGATCGACTTCTCTGTTTTTATGCCAATACCAAGCTGTTTTCAATACTGAGGCTCTGTAATAGAGTTTGAGGTCAGGGATGGTAATGCCTCCAGACGATCCTTTATTATATAAGATTGTTTTGGCTATCCTGGGTTTTTTGTTTCTCCATATAAAGTTGATTATTGTCCTCTCAAGATCTGTGAAGAATTTTGATGGGATTTTAATGGGGATTGCATTGAATCTATAAATTGCCCTTGGTAGAATTGCCATTTTTACTATGTTGATCCTCCCTATCCAAGAGCAAGGGAGATCCTTCCATTTTCTGGTATCCTCCTCAATTTCTTTCTTCATTGACTTAAAGTTCTTGTCAAATAGATCCTTTACTTCCTTGGTTAGGGTTACCCCAAGATATTTTATGCTATTTGTGGCTATCGTGAAGGGTGATGCTTCTCTGATTTCCATCTCTGCTTCCTTATCCTTTGTGTATAGGAGGGCAACTGATTTTTTGGAATTGATCTTGTATCCTGCAACGCTACTAAAGGTGTTTATCAGCTGAAGGAGTTCTTTGCTGGAGTTTTTGGGGTCGCTTATGTACACTATCATATCGTCTGCAAATAATGAAAGTTTAACTTCTTCCTTTCCGATTTGAATCCCTTTGATCCCCTTATGTTGTCTTATTGCTATTGCTAGAATTTCAAGCACTATATTAAAGAGGTATGGAGAGAGTGGACAACCTTGTCGTGTTCCTGATTTTAGTGGAATAGCTTTGAGTATCTCTCCATTTAATTTGATGTTAGCTGACGGCTTGCTATAAATAGCTTTTATTATATTTAGGAACGACCCTTGTATTCCTAATCTCTCTAAGACCTTTATCATAAAGGGATGTTGAATTTTGTCAAATGCTTTTTCCGCATCTAATGAAATGATCATATGGTTTTTTTCTTTCAGATTATTTATATGATGGATTACATTGATAGATTTTCGTATGTTGAACCAGCCCTGCATCTCTGGGATGAAGCCTACTTGATCATAATGGATAATTTTTCTAATGTGTTCTTGGATTCGGTTTGCCAGTATTTTATTGAGTATTTTTGCGTCGATGTTCATGAGTGAGATTGGCCTGTAGTTCTCTTTCTTGGTTGTGTCTTTGTGTGGTTTTGGTATCAGAGTAACTTCAGCTTCATAAAAGGAATTTGGCAATGACTTCTCTGTTTCAATATTGTGAAATACATTAAGGAGTATAGGTATTAGGTCTTCTTGGAAGTTCTGGTAGAATTCTGCATTAAAGCCGTCTGGACCTGGGCTTTTTTTGGTGGGAAGGTTTTTTATAACAACTTCTAATTCTTCGCGACTAACGGGTCTATTTAGATTGTTCACCTGGTCCTGGTTTAACTTTGGTATATGGTACTTATCTAAAAAAGTGTCCATTTCTTTTACATTTTCCAATTTTGTGGCATACAGGTTTTTGTAGTAAGATCTAATGATTCTCTGAATTTCGTCTGTGTCTGTGGTTATGTCTCCCTTTTCGTTTCTGATTTTGTTAATTTGCGTATTCTCTCTCCGCCGTTTGATTAGTTTGGATAGGGGTTTATCAATCTTATTGATTTTCTCCAAGAACCAGCTTTTTGTTTCATTGATTCTTTGGATTGTTTTCTGTGTTTCTATTTTGTTGATTTCAGCCCTCAATTTGATTATTTCCAGTCTTCTACTTCTCCTAGGTGAGTCTGCTTCTTTTCTTTCTAAAGCTTTAAGGTGGGCTATTAGGTCTCCAATGTGTGCTTTCTCCGTTTTCTTTATGTGGGCACTTAATGCTATGAACTTTCCTCTTAGCACTGCTTTCATAGTGTCCCATAGGTTTGAGTATGATGAGTCTTCGTTTTCATTGAATTCAAGAAAGACTTTAATTTCTTTCTTTATTTCTTCCTTGATCCAGGTGTGGTTCAGTAGTTGACTGTCCAATTTCCATGAGTTCATAGGCTTTCTGGGGATAGCATTGTTGTTGAATTCTAACTTTAATCCATGGTGATCTGATAAGACACAGGTGGTTACCGATATTTTTTTGTAACTGTGTAAGTTTGCTTTGTTACCGAGTATGTGGTCTATTTTCGAGAAGGTTCCATGAGCTGCAGAGAAGAAGGTATATTCTTTCTTATTTGAGTGGAATGTTCTATAGATGTCTGTTAAGTCCATTTGATTCATTACCTCCCTTAATCCTCTTATTTCTCTGTTAGGTTTCTGTCTGATTGACCTGTCCATTGGTGAGAGAGGAGTGTTGAAATCTCCTACTATTAGTGTGTGTGGTTTGATGACTGCCTTGAGTTTTAGTAACGTTTCTTTTACATAAGTGGGTGCTTTTATATTAGGGGCATAGATATTCAGGATTGAGACTTCATCCTGGTGAATTGTTCCTGTTATGAGTAAAAAATGTCCATCTCCATCTCTTTTGATTGATTTTGGTTTGAAGTCAACTTTCTTAGAAATTAGTATGGCCACACCTGCTTGTTTCTTAGGTCCGTTTGCTTGATAAACCTTTTCCCAGCCCTTTACTCTGAGTAGATGTCTGTCTTTGTGGTTGAGGTGTGTTTCTTGTAAGCAGCAGAATGTTGGATCCTGTTTTCGTATCCAATCTCTTAGCCTGTGCCTCTTTATAGGTGAGTTGAGTCCATTGATATTAAGTGATATTAATGACCAGTGGTTGTTAACTCCAGTCATTTTTCCTTTCTTTCCTTCTTTCCTTTGGTAGTAGAGTTTGTGTGTTTCCCTTCTTCAAGTTGTGCTGGTGAAGGGTCATTAGATGTCTGAGTTATTGTGGGCATTGTTGGACTCCTTGGTTTGTGATTTTCCTTCAATTACTTTCTGAAGGGCTGGATTTGTGGCTACGTATTGTTTAAATTTGTTTTTATCCTGGAAAATTTTGTTTTCTCCATTTATAGTGAACGAAAGCTTGGCTGGGTATAGAAGTCTGGGCTTGCATCCATGGTCTCGTAGTTTCTGCAGTATATCTATCCAGGACCTTCTGGCTTTCATGGTTTCCATAGAGAAATCAGGTGTAAGTCTGATAGGTTTACCTTTATAGGTAACTTGACCTTTTTCCTTTGCAGCTCTTAATATTCTTTCTTTATTCTGTATGTTTTGTGTTTTGATTATTATATGACGAGGAGATGTTTTTTTTTGATCCAGTCGATTTGGTGTTCTGTATGCTTCTTGGACCTTCAAAGGAATATCTTTCTTAAGGTTGGGAAAGTTTTCTTCTATAATTTTATTAAATATATTTTCTGGACCATTGAGCTGTAGATCTTCTCCTTCTTCTATCCCTATTATTCTTAGGTTTGGTCTTTTTATTGTGTCCCAGATTTCCTGAATGTTTTGTGATGAGAATTTGTTGGTTATGCTGTTTTCTTTGATGAGAGTGTTTATTTTCTCTATGGTATCTTCAGTGTCTGAGATTCTTTCTTCTATCTCTTGTAATCTGTTGGTGGTACTTGTCTCTGTAGTTCCTGTTCGTTTATTCAAATTTTCCATCTCCATCCTTCCCTCGGTTTGTGATTTCTTTATTACTTCCACTTCATTCTTCAAGTCTTGAACCGTTTCCCTTACCTGTTTGATTACTTTTTCTTGTTTCTCTTGGTTTTCTTGGGTATCTTTGAGATATTTATTCATTTCCTCTACCTTTTTGTTTGTAATCTCTAATTGGTTGTGGCAGTTTTTCACCTCCTGTTTAAGGTCCTCTATTATTTTCATAAAATTCACTTTTGAGTCGAATTCTTCTAATTCTTCTGGATTAGGGTGTACACTTCTCATTTCGGGATTCCTGGATCCTGGTGATGTCACGTTGCCTTTCAAGTTGTTGGGGGAATTCTTGCATTGGCGCCTGCCCATCTTTTCCTTCAAATGGAGCCAGGAGAGGCCTGATGTCTTGGACCAGTCTTTGCTGTGACTAACTCTCTAGGTGTATCTCCTCAGTGTAGGGGCAGGAACCGTTCCCTTCCAGGTGAACTCCTCAACACCAAAACATGGATGCGTGGTATTCCAATGACCCGCGTAAAGAAGGCCGAATGCAAGGGGTCGGGCGGGGTCAAGTAGAACACAGGCGACACTGCAGTACAAGCTGGAGGTGCCTGCGCTCCCTTTCGGGGGTTTCTGAGGCCTGCCCGCTAGGCAGGCACTCACTGCTCTGGTTGGGTATCCTTAGTGTAGGGGCGTTTGTGCTCTCTACCGGGACCGTCCGCCCCAGGATAGTACACACTCACCCGTCCCGATGAAACTTCTGGCACCTACACAGGAACTCCTGGATGCCCCAATGAGCCAGGGACTAAGGGAAGTAGGGCGCAGGCAGAGCAGGTCCAGGAGATCACAGCAGAGACTGCAGCCCCAGCAGCAGGGGCCCGCTTTCCCTGGCGGGGACCTTGAGGCCTGCCCTCTAGTCAGGCACTCACTGGTCTGGGCTGGTAGCCTTAGTGAAAGGGCAGGAAACTGTTCCACAGCTAAGGACCTTGCAGACAAGGCAGGCTTGGGGGTGGGGGTGGGGGCGGGTGTGTAGGAGAGAAAGCCTTGCAGCAGGAGCTGGGGGAGGGGCGTTTGTGCTCTCTACCGGGACCGTCTGCCCCAGGATAGCACACACTCACCCGTCCCGATGAAACTTCTCGGCACCTACACAGGAACTCCTGGATGCCCCAATGAGCCAGGGACAAAGGGAAGTAGGGCGCAGGCAGAGCAGGTCCAGGAGATCACAGCAGAGACTGCAGCCCCAGCAGCGGGGGCCCGCTTTCCCTGGCGGGGACCTTGAGGCCTGCCCTCTAGTCAGGCCCTCACTACTCTGGGTTGGTAGCCTCAGTGAAAGGGCAGGAAACTGTTCCACAGTAAAGGACCTTGCAGACAAGGCAGGCTTGGGGGTGGGGGTGGGGGGCGGGTGTGTAGGAAAGAAAGCCTTGCAGCAGGAGCTGGGGGGGGGGGGCGTTTGTGCTCTCTACCGGGACAGTGCGCCCCAGGATAGCACACACTCACCCATCCAGATGGGACTTCTCAGCACCTATGCAGGGATTCCTGGTGGCCCCAATGAGCCAGGGACCAAGGGAAATAGGGGGCAGGGAGAGCAGGTCCAGGAGATCACAAGCAGAGACTGCAACCCCAGCAGCAGGGGCCTGCTTCCCCTGGCGGGGACCTTGAGGCCTGCCCTCTAGTCAGGCACTCACTGGTCTGGGCTGGTAGCCTTAGTGAAAGGGCAGGAAACTGTTCCACAGCTAAGGACCTTGCAGACAAGGCAGGCTTGGGGGTGGGGGTGGGGGCGGGTGTGTAGGAGAGAAAGCTTTGCAGCAGGAGCTGGGGGAGGGGCGTTTGTGCTCTCTACCGGGATCGTCTGCCCCAGGATAGCACACACTCACCCGTCCCGATGAAACTTCTCGGCACCTACACAGGAACTCCTGGATGCCCCAATGAGCCAGGGACAAAGGGAAGTAGGGCGCAGGCAGAGCAGGTCCAGGAGATCACAGCAGAGACTGCAGCCCCAGCAGCAGGGGCCCGCTTTCCCTGGCGGGGACCTTGAGGCCTGCCCTCTAGTCAGGCCCTCACTACTCTGGGTTGGTAGCCTCAGTGAAAGGGCAGGAAACTGTTCCACAGTAAAGGACCTTGCAGACAAGGCAGGCTTGGGGGTGGGGGTGGGGGCGGGTGTGTAGGAGAGAAAGCTTTGCAGCAGGAGCTGGGGGAGGGGCGTTTGTGCTCTCTACCGGGACCGTCTGCCCCAGGATAGCACACACTCACCCGTCCCGATGAAACTTCTCGGCACCTACACAGGAACTCCTGGATGCCCCAATGAGCCAGGGACAAAGGGAAGTAGGGCGCAGGCAGAGCAGGTCCAGGAGATCACAGCAGAGACTGCAGCCCCAGCAGCGGGGGCCCGCTTTCCCTGGCGGGGACCTTGAGGCCTGCCCTCTAGTCAGGCCCTCACTACTCTGACAGTCACTGTCTTTAAAAGAGTCCTCTCTCGCTTCATCAGAGTTTTCAACCGGCCCAAATTTATTATTCCACTTATTTAGAAAAATGATTTTTTTTTCTGCAAGGAGATGAATGCAAAATAACATTCATTTTAAAGCTAAGGTCTTCAAGAAAATTGTGAGGGAGTGGGTTGAGGAAAGAGAGCATTCATGGAGAACATTGATGGCTGTAATGATAAAGAGGGTGAGCATTGGTCTAGGGTACAAGCAAATAGGAAAAGGGACCAAAGGATCTAACTGAGCAGTCAAATGTGTCTCAAGATTAATGTCATCCAGACGTGATGGTACATATGTTAAATGTGGATTGTGTATGAAAACAAAAGCCACTTTGACTCTTAGCAAAGAGAAGTGTGTGGTGGGAAAAAGCCATACTGCCTACAGCCTGTGGATTAGTGACCTAACTCTTGGATGGTCTTAAAGAGGTGTAGGTGCAAGTAGGCTCCCAAGAATCCTTGTAATGAGCTAGATTTATGGTGCTGTGCAATGGTAGGACAGTTATTAGCAAATAACAGGGATGGTGGGGTAATGACCTGATCATTGTCCTGTAATCAATCAGAGGTTGATTTCTGTGTGTGTTCTCCTGGGAGATTATTAGAAGCAATATACAGCTAAGGCCAGCCACTGGCTCACTGGGGGCCCATTAGTGGCTTGCAGGGAGCAGCTATTCTATTCCTGTACACAGAAAAATTCTGTTTACTGGAAAAACAAAGAGAAATGACTGATAGATCTCTGTCTTTTTCTTGTGGTCTATTTTCTAAACTCAATACGTCTCTGAAGTAAACCTCATTTAACTGCAAATAACTGGAGAGAAACTAATAGACGGTATAGTGTTGACTGAGATTTCTGTCCTGCAGTTGTTCAGTACCAAAGAAACACACAGAGGTCTACATTAATCATAAACTGGTTAGCCTATTAGCCCAGGCTTTTTATTAACTCTTACATCTTAAATTAGCCCATAAATCTTTCTGTGTTAGTCACATGGCTTGGTACCTTTTATTGATGAGGCATTCTCATCTTGCTTCCTTTGCGGCTGAGTGAAAACTGCAGACTGAGCCTTTCTCTTCCCAGAATTCTTCTGTTCTCATTGCCCTGCCTCTATTTCCTGCCTGGACGCCCTGACTCTACTTCCTTCCTGGTTGCCCCACCTATACTTCCTGCCTGGCTACTGGCCAATCAGCATTTTATTAAAATACAAGTGACAAAACTTTACAAAGTATAAGACCATTGTCCCATAGCAATATAGGATTCATTTGTCAAAGGTTTTAATGATAATGTATGTCACCAAATGCATAAGTAGGCCCCTGCTTATGTATTAAATATATTTATAAAGAGGCTCAAAACATGGAGAACTCTGACTTAGATGTTACATGTAGGTGTGCACAGATCATTTGCAAATATTTTAAGGAATACTTAAAATGTGATTTCCTGCCCCCTTGGCCCTGTAGCCTCAGCATTTAATATACATTTACTACCTTATACTTGTGATTTCAAGGTTGTTTTTGCATGTAAAGTTTCTTTTGTAGTTAGAGTTTCTAATTTCTGTGAAGAGACACCATGACCACAGCAACTCTTATAAAGGAAAACATCTAGTTGGGCTGACTTACAGTTCAGAGGTTCAGTCTATTGTCATCATGGCAGGAAGCATGGTGGCATGCAGGTAGACATGGAGAGGAGCTGAGAGTTCTACATCTGGATCAGCAGACAACAGGAACAGAGAGAGGTGACACTGGGCCCAGCTTGAGCATTTGAAGCCTCAAAGCCCACCCCCAGTGATACAGTTCTTCCAACAAGGCCACACCTATTTCATCAAGGCCACACTTCCTGATAGTCCCATTCCTATGAGCCTATGGTGGCTGTTTTCATTCAAACCACCACAATTCTGTATCTAGTAAGACAACTGAAGGCTAACTTCCTTCTATGGAAATGCTTATTTTATTTTTAAGTAGGTGTACATGTGTGCAGGTGTGTATGTGGATATGTGCATGTGTGCATGGGTGCCTGAGGAGGCCAGAAGACCATGTCAGATCCCCTGGGGCTGGAGTCAGAGGTGGTGGTGAGCTACTAGATATGGGTGCAGGGAAATGAACTTAGGTCTTGGGCAAAACCAGCAAGTGCTCTTAAATTTTGAGTCATCTCTCCAGCATAAGGCTAAGTTTATCAATGTTGTTTTCTTTGCATGAAGTCACTTCATTCATTACACTCAATAGAAGTAGCCTGGGCATTTTTAGTGTTGGGGTTCCCATAGCTTCTATTCACTTTAGAGCGTAGCAATGCTATCATGTGGCTGGGATTCAAGTTGCTTTATCCAGCTCAGCAGCTTGGATCCGATTATGTCGAAGAACTGACCTGCCAATAAGAGCACACAAGGTGCTGTGTGTGTTCTCCGTGACTAGCGGAGGCAGGAGAGAACCAATTTGTCCAATGAAAACTGATTTAGTGGGATCAGTACATACACACAAAACAGAGCAAAGCTTAAGACAAAGTTTTAGGAGTAAAAGACAGAGTTCTTACCCCTGGTGAAACTAGGTTAGTCTGGGCTCACTGTGAAAACAAAATAAACCAAATCAAAGCAATGGAACAAAATAGCCACATCTTCCAAAAAGCGTCCCTTTCTCCTCCTCATTTGGGGATGTGTAACTCAGAGGCATTAGTGTGTTCTTAATTATTATATTATCTGGTGCTTGGCCACACTTCCCTCCCCTTCCTTTCCCACAGGTCAATATCAGTAGGTGTGTGCAGAGGCACATCTATCTGATGAAGGTTGTTTGCAAGAGAAGTCCCTGCTAAGTTGTCTGCCTTGTCTTTCCAGCAGGAGTCCAGGAGGGATGGAGATGCCGGTGAAGGCGTGGTGAGATGTAGAACAATGCCCTGGGGCCAAGAGTTTTATTTGTTTAGCTTCATGCATGACAGGACTTGGAACCATTTCTGTGCATAATCCTTGTTTCAATTTTTATGTTTTTCGTGCATGCCCTAACTGTTCCTTTTCAATGTAAGAATGTAATCCCACCCCCCCCCACACACACAAAAGAAAAAAACAAAGCCCAATAACTATGAGGTAATGTACTTGCTATGAGTGACATTCACTCATTCCGTACACTGTTCTATACTGTGAAATACTACGTTGTAATTGATAAGATTCTATGGTGCTGTTAATTTAAAAAAATACAAAACTAAAAACCTTCTTTGAAAAGCCTATCTGCTGAGGCTGATGAGCTGCAAACGTGGAGACAGGCTGTCCTGGCTAATACAGCTGAGGTGCCATTGCATCTGGAGGCTGCACGTCTGGATTATTTTGGGGGAAGATCACAGTGTACCCCCATTAATTAGACCTGCAGCTGCTTTCCAGGAAGCTTCACACACATTGGATAGGTCAAGCAAGCTGTGCTGACCACACGCAGTGTGGCAAGGTGGCTGCAATTAGTAATGACATGTTGCATGTTTGAATGATGTAAAGAGAGTGACCGAGCCTACATAAAGACTCTTAAACCCACCACATCTTGGCCGCACAATGCTACTGCTGGGCTCTGGGCATCAAGATGGCCCTCAAGTGGAAGGCATAGGAGAAGAGGCAAAAGAGTCTTTCACAGGTTTCAGGACAGTATTCAAGGGGAGAGGAGGACCACAGGCGACCCTTCCCGTATGAGTCTGTCTGCCTAAATTGGGGAAGATACATCTCTCCAAAGACTCGTCTACCTGCTACCTGATGTGGTTTCGTCTGTCTGCCCACTTTACAGGAGAGACCTGAGCAAGAAGTGTGTGAACAGCGTGGGGGTTTTGTTAATTACTGTGACTTGATCACTCTGTGGTGAACACCTTCTTTAGTGCGCCATCTCGTGCCCCATCTATACACAGTACGCCCCAGTATGCATTTGACTGACTTCTAACTGACGTGCGAACATGATACACTGGTGGCCAAAACTACATCGTCAGACTTTGGATACTGAGCTTTTCCTAGCAGTGTGCAGTCTGACACTTGTGGAAGTGGGCACAGAGGGTGAGCTTTTGCTCCTAGCCAGCCATGTGACCAAGGACAAAAGAAGCCAAGGCTATAGAGGGGGTTTTCAGACTTGAGGTGGTTTCACTGTTTTTCAACTCTCTGATGGTGTGAAGGTGATGTGGTTCCCTTTAAACTACAGTAACCATGTGCTAATGGTGAGCACAGAGACCTAGTAAATAAAAAACCTTTTGTGTAGTATACAGTGATGTACATGAGGTAGTCAACATTTTTATGTTTTAAAATAGCCTTTGTGTTAGGTGATTTCCCAACCGCAGGATTGTGTAAATGGTCTTCATATGAGCTGGACTGAACTGTGGTGTTTGATAGCTTAGATGTGTTAAATACATCTTTGGTTTAAGAAGTTGTTTGGTGAGGCAGAGGCAGGCGGATCTCTGGGAGTTCAAGGTCAGCCTGGTCTACAAGAGCTAGTTCCAGGACAGGCACCAAAGCAACAGAGAAACCCTGTCTCAAAAAACCAAAATAAACAAACAAACAAACAAACAAATAAATAAATAAATAAAATAAAAGAAGTTGTTTGGTTTAATAAGTTTGATTTAAGAAGTTCCAAACTTTGTGATGGGTGATTTGGGGCATAACTGTTGTATGTAAATTGTGAGACATGTATATGCAGTTGCTGGTTGTGAATTAAATAAAACTAAAGAAATCCTCAAATAAGAAGTAGAATTGTATTGAAATGACAGCTAATTTAAAAGCAAGAATCACACAAAAGAACCATGGCCAGCCTTATCAATTGCACCTCTCCACAAACTTCTCAAGAGAGCAGAGATGGAAGTGTGTGAAGAGAATGGGGGGGTCAGCGAAGTGTGACTCCATCTGTCTGCAGAGGATGCTTGCATCATACCCTGGAAATGTACAGCGTGTCTCTGACATTTGTCGGATGAGCTAGAGCTTCCCAGAAGGATAATGTGAGCATTGCTGCTTCACCTTCCTGCTTTCTGCTGGTCATGGGGACTTGCTGCTCCCGCCAATGTGGACTAGTCCCTCGCCATTGCTACAGCTGTTCCATGACAAGGAGCTGGCCACCATGGCCTCTCCATCCCACTGTATTGTCCTGGACTCATCTTGACAATGTTCCTTGGACACTGATGCTCGGGGTCTTCCCTGATGCCACTATGTCAAGAGTTGTTACAAGGCTTCCATTCAGAGCTCCCAGGAACTACCTAGAAATATCCGGGAGAAGGCTGACCCATGACTTTGACTAACGAGAGAGATTGACCCATGGCTTTGACTAATGAGGGAGCAGAGATTTTTTAGAGCCTCTCCCCACACAGCTGAGAGACCAACAGGCACCATGTCAGCTGGAGAATAAGAACCAGCTTGGTCATGTCCCAGTGTTGACCCCATTTCTTCTCCATCATTCACCACTTCATTTCTTCCTGTCTTCTTGGGACTTTCTCAACAAAATAGCAGCACAAGAACCAGTGCCTCAGGCTGTGTTTAATAGTCTGACTCCATGTTTGACATGTGGCTGCGGACATCTTTTAGATCTTACACCTTCTGTATATGAGCAAGGACATTCCAGTCCCACCCTCTGTCTGCCATAAAAACTACAAGCTGGTCTTTTCTGCCTCTGTTTGGCTGTCTTCTCTGTACCTTATTCTCCCCAGAAGGCCTCACTATGTAAACAGTAAACACACACAATCCCCTCTTGGTGTGTGTGTGTGTGTGTGTGCTCATGTTGCCAGAAGTCTCTGCATTAGAGCCAACTTTTAGATGGCATCCATTCTACAACTACAGAGCGACTGCAGCACCATGGCACCAGACAGTATCTATTTGTTGGGACTGGGCCTGATGCCACCACAAGAATCCACCAGCACTCACTCAGTGAAGATGGAGTGGGAAGAGAGGACACTGGCTATGGGCTAGGCCCCAACGTACAGAGCAGGTGGCCAAACCCTGCAGATAACACTTAGATCTGTCTACACAAATCCCAGAAGGCAATGCGGGAAAGACGCTTTAGAGATTTCCTGGCGTGAATTGAAAAGATGAGGGGATGGATGGCCAGTCGATCTTCGAATAGAATTTAAACAGCCTGAAGCCTCTGCCTCTTTGTTCTAGAACAAAGAATGCCCTGGTGTTTTTTTCTCATGAGCCACATGTTAGGGTTCTTCTGGCATCTTGTCCAAGAAGGCTGCCTCGATAGGCAACAAGATCTCAGTAGAAAGAGCTGTAGGTATGGGTGCATACCTGGGGCTGAAGAGAGTAACAAAACTAGGATAAGGTGCACTCATCTTGGTCACTTTGAGTTATCATCACAAACTGTTATAGACTGTGTGGTATAAACAATTCACACTTCTGGAGGCTGGGAACTCAGAGCTGGGTGCTAATGAGATTGTCCTTTTGAGTCACAGAGGACACCGATTTTATCCCTGTTTTGTCATGGGGTTATTACTTGCCGTGTGCTCAAGGAAGGGAGTGGTGTTGGTGTCTTTGTATAAGAACAGGGATCATGGTCAGGCGGTGGTGTACGCCTTTAATCCCAGCACTCGGGAGGCAGAGACAGGCAGATCTCTGTGAGTTCGAGGCCAGCCTGGTCTACAAGAGCTAGTTCCAGGACAGGAACCAAAAGCTACGGAGAAACCTGTCTCGAAATTCTCCCCCCCCCCAAAAAAAAAAGAACAGGGATCATGACTTCCTAGAGGTTCATCTCTACATAATATCCTACCGAGGGGTGAGACTTCCATTTAGGAGTTCTGAGGTGACCAAGCAGTCCACAGCACCCAGCCTGTGAGAACAGAGGCCCCCACAGGAAGCATGTCCCCAGGCACCCAGGACAGACTACAGACTGGCTTTCGTATCTCCATGGCCCTCTTGGAATCCAACTGTGGAGGGCTTGGAAATGGAAGCTAGTGAGATGGAAAGAATTTAAAATGTCACGCATGCATAGGGAGACACGCCCTTCTTCCTCCAGCTACCAGCTTTCTGCAGTACCCTGGTCCTGAAAGGCTGAAGTTCCAGCCAGCATAGAACAGAATTTGATACATCCAGAAAAAAATTGAGATTCTAAACTTTTGTCCTAAAGGAGGGGAAGCAAAAGCTTCATGGAATGCATTTAAAGAGACAGTGAGAACGAACTGTAAAATTAAATTGTGTAAGATATGATCATTCAACCAAACCATTAGGTCCATCCAATCTAATATTAAGGGGAAACTTTAATTCCCCATGAATATTTTTGGTGACTAAATTAATAAAAGATCCCAGAACACACTAGATTTCAGAGTTCTCATGACTGGTGGTCTCTGGGCAAATATTTAAATTTTTAATGTTGGAGGATGATGCAATGCATAAAATGGCCGCTTGGTGGCAGCCGAACACGAGCGGTGAGGACTATTTGCTTGGAGGCCCAGAAGTTTTACATGAGAAGCATTTTTACTCAACTTCCCAGGGCAGCGCTTACTCCTATTAGAGTGGAAGATCTGTTTTCTCCAACAATGTTTGTTTCGTGGCTGAGCCCTTGTTGGTTCCGTGAGGTCAACTTTCGTGCAGTTTTCCGAACATCCTGGCTGCCTTCGTAATTAAAGCAGTTAGGATTCTGGGATGGTGTGGAGGGTCCACCAGGCCTCCGTAGTTCCTCCTTGTGACCCCTCCTTTCATTCCTTCTTTCCTGCTTTCCTTTTCTTGTCATCTTCTTACTTTTCATTAATCTGCACCAAAAGAATCTTGTAATTAGTCCATTTCTTTAAAATTTCATTTTTGAGGACCCAATAACACCTAGAACAAATTATGATCTTGTTAAGCAATAGTTCTATTCGGTTCTTACATTCATTTAGTGTGCGTGTGTGCACATGCACACACACGCAGATGCTACAACAGGACCTGTGTTGGTCAGAGCAGAGCTTGTGGGAGTTGGTTCTCTCCTTCTACCATGTGGCTCCTGAGAATTAGAATCAGGTCCTCGTGCTTGACAGCAATCATCTCTACCTAGAGCTGCCTCTTTGTTTCGTTAGAGATGAACATTAGCTGCCCTGTGAGCTGTAGGTTTAGAAATTATGCTGGCATGATCAAGACCTGACAGTTGTGGGAAAACTTGCTTTGCATCTTCAGGCCAAGCAACAAATAGATATCCTGTGAGTTTTAGGAGATTTGTTCAGTCAGGCTGTGGGCGTTGTGTATGTGATAGTCACCGTGCTGGACTAGGTGGGTAATGTGATGAGGGCCACCAAATGTGGCTCCTCCATTGGCATCATGTTCAGACATATTGCACAAGTGTGACTGCAAAGAAAACATCCGAAGGAAGACCTGCAGACTGTGGGAAGGCTCATAGCGAAAAGAGCACCTGCAGATGGACTAAGTAAACACATCTGGTGCAGGAGGGCTGGCTCGGCTAGGTCACATGAAGAATCACACATAATGGGAAGTCGGATGGAGGAGCTGATGTTAACTAGGGAATGAGCCTGTTTTCTGTTGCTATAACATAGTAAGTGAGACCAGGTAAGATGTCAAGTTGACACACAATCATTTCGGAAGAGTCTCAGTGAAGGTTTGCCTATATCACGATAGCTTATGGGGGTTTGTCTTGATCATGCTAATAAATCCAGGAAGACTCAGCCTTGAAGCAGGTCATACCATTTCCTGGGTTTAGGTTTTAAATTGCATAAGAGTAGAGAGCCAAAACAGATAGGCCGAGCTTGTGGGCCACAGCAGCGTGTGGAACCGTCAGTAATGTGTGTCTGCAGTGGAGTGCACATGTATCTGTGGGAGTAGCCAAGAAGCACAGAAGGGACAGGGTGTCCTGGTTCCATAGGACCAAGCTTCTGCCTGGGAATGGGAGCTCTGATGGGGATAGGAATCCAGGGAGGAGTGACCAAACTTAAGAGACAGGGCAGCACCTACTATTGCTGTCTTCAGGAGACTAGCTTTGTCTGCTTGTAAAAGACCATCTAACATGGCTGTGGGGAGGTCCTTGGGCCCTTGGGCCCTTGGTTGAATAGCCAGCCACTCCATCTAGCCATCTATATACAGATCTGCCCTGCTTTCACATGGGCTTTGGGGCTCAGGAAGGGGAGGGTACATAGATTGGGGAAACATAAACATGCAGCTATGGGAAAGTCATCATCCAGACTTTGTGTAGATCTTCCAGTGTGGCCACTCTAGGGCCACTTGGGCTCTTATTAATAACCATCATTGGTTCCTCGGGAGAGACTTGAGTGGATTTTAACCTTGGTTTGTGATTGGGAACTTAGAAGGATGGGGGAATTTGCACAATTTCCCCATCATTCCCATAGTGGAAGAAAATTCTCACAACAGACCTTAAATGGACTGAACTTGCAGATTGGATATATAGGATGGTTTAGAGAAAGGAACATCTTGGATCTTTCTTTTTAATTTTTTTTGCCTGTGTGACTACATACTTGTATGTGTGAACATGTGTGTGCATGCATGTGGATGTCAGTGTCCAACAGCAGGGCGTCCTCTTCAGTGGCTTCCCCACTTTTTATTTATTTATTTATTTATTTATTTATTATAAGCAAAAGATGTATAAGGTAGAGAAGATGCCCAGATGAAGCACTGTGAGACAAAACCTCCAAATTTCCCCCTGAGTTCATATTGTGGTGGCCATCTACTGCTGGACGTTGGATCTGCCCTTAAGTATGATGTATATATCCACTGAAACCCTGTTGGAGAGAATTGATTTGCTTTTGGAGGCAATTATATATTGAGCTAACTTCTGGGTTTTGAATGGGTGCTTGTGTCGGCTTCCTCTCTCAGTACTGGAACTCCATCTGGCTTAGACCTGTGCAGACTCTGTGCATGGAGCCCCAGTCTCTGTGAGCTCATATTGCTCCAGTCCTGTAGTGTCTAGAAAGTTCGCTTCCTTGGTTTCTCCCATCCCTATTGGTTCTTACAGGCGTTCCACTTCAGATTCCTCTGAGATCCCTGAGCCATGCAGGAGGGATTGATGGAGACAACCCATTCAGGCCTGAGTGTTCCAAGGTCTCTCACGCTCTGTCCAGCTGTGGGTTTCTGTGTTTATTTCCATCTACTGCTGGGGGAAGCTTCTCTGATGATGCCTGGGCAAGACTGATCTTTGAGGTAGTATAACGTTGTTAGGCATTTTTATTATTTTTATTTTTTATTGCATTCCTTCAGTAGTATTTAGTTTACCTTTAGGCCCATGGCTTTTGTAGTCTCAGGTTCTTAGCAACGTGGGCAGTGTGAGGCATGAGTTCAATCTCATGGAGTGCGTAATAATTCCAATGAGATAATGGTTGGTTACTCCTATAACTTTTGTGCTTCAGTTGTAGAACACAGTGTAGCTGGATTGGTGTTTACCTTTCTCCTCTGGTAGTGTGCGCAGTACCTTCTAGTACCGTGGATACTAGTCAGTTGGGGCGAAGGCTCCAGATAGGCACCAGCTTCAGTGAGTGATGGAGGTGTTTTCAGCAATAGGGCCCTACCATCAATCTCTCCCCATCTTATATCTTGAGACAGAGTCTCTTACTGAATCTGGATCTCTTTGATTCTGCTAGAATGTCTGGCTAGAAATCCCCTAAGGATACACCTGTCCTCTCCCCAGTGGTAAGGTTACAGGGACATTCCACCACACCCAGATTTTTATGTGGGTGCTGGAGTTTTGAACCCAGTCTTCATGCTGATGCAACAGATACTTTACCCAGGGAACCATATCTCTAGCTTGTGGATCGAATTATTTTTGCATGTTTGTTTTAACTATCAGTAAGAGAATCCACTAGAACTTCAACATTCAGAATTTTTCTTGGTCCTTCATTATGTAGGCTTGACTGATTGATGGCCTACATGATTAATCTCAATATACAAGTAAAGTAATGCTATGTGATTCAAAGTTTGCACCTTAAAGTCACGCAGAGGCTTATATTAGGATTCTCTAGAGGATCAAAAGGGATGAATGAATGTATATTATAAAAGATTGGCTTACATAGTTTGGGATGTATTCAGTCAGCTCTCAGCATGATTGAAAAGTTGAGAATTTGGGAGCTGTTCAGTTCATGATGCCCAGTCATTTCAATTGGGTAATGAAGGCATAGAAGATTCCTAGACTGCTGCTGGTCTTCAGTTTATGTTGAAAGGCCAACAAAGCTGGGTTCTAGATAATCATAGCAAGGCAAATGACAGTATCAGCGACAATGGAATAGCTAAACTCATAGCAAAACATATAGGAAAGCAAGCAAGCAGTACTGGATTTTCCTTGGACCTCTTTGTCTCAGAGTATGTAATAATTTAATAATTGCCTGGAGAATGTTTCCCCTCCCTCCTCTTTTCTCGTCCCCCCTCCTCCATCTTCATTCAGAAGGGGTAAAGCCTCCCACGGTAGACAAGTCAAGTTGAGGCAGGACCAAGCTCCTCCCCCTTGCATCAAGGCTGGCCAAGGCATCCCACCATAGGAAATAGGTTCCAAGGAGCCAGCTCATATATCAGGGAGATGTCCTGGTTCCACTGCTAAGGGCCCCACAAAAGACCAAGCTACACAGCTGTCCCATGCCTGCAGAGGGCCTAGGTTGTTCCCATGCAGGCTCCCTAGCTGTCAGTCCAGAGAGTCCTTGAGCTCCCACAATCTCAGGTCTGTTGTCTCCATGGGTTTCCCCAACATCATCCTGACCCCCCTGCCCCCTTGCTCATATAATCCCTCCCCTCTCTCTTCAACTGCACTTCCACAGTTCAGCCCAGTGCTTGGCTGTGGATTTCTGTATCTACTTGTATCAGGTACTCTTCATCAGAGATGAAGGCTCTTTGATGACAATTAGAGTAATCACCGATCTGATTATGGGGGAAGGCCAGTTCAGGCACCCTCTCCACCATTCCTAGGAGGATTAGCTGGGGTCTTTCTCATGGGTTCCTGGGAGTTTTTCTGGCACCGAATTTCTCCCTAACAGCCAGGGAAGGTTTTTAAGACCCAGAAACTTCTAAGAGGAGGCTTGTTAAAACTCAGGAAGGGTGTAAGGAAGACTTGTTAAGTCTCTGAAAATAAGTAATTAAGAAGGATCAGAAAGTACCTACCAGATTCACAAGATCCCTTGTTCCCCAAGGCTTTTTTTGTTTTGTTTTTGTTTTTGTTTTTATAAGCAGTAGGGACTGCTGAGGTCTCCCACCAGCCAAACTGCCTTACAAGAGGTGACTGTCCATCCTGTCAAGCCCCCATCAAATCTTTCAGAGAGCTCCAGTGTGTGTGCTTTCATGAGTTGTTACCCATGATAGGGTGGGCTTTATATGGGACAGTGCCTTTGAGTCATCCCTGCTCAGGCAAGTGACCTAACAAATTCACTGGGTCCCCAAGTTGGACATTGGTGGTATTGTTACTTTGGTCTATAGCTGGTTTCCCGTCTGGGGTGAGTAGCCATTTCTTCATGTCTTCCCAGGAACAGTGTCAGACAACACTAGGCCACCTTACAGAAGGCGCTTCTCACTTCAGAGGAGAGCCTCACATAGCCCTTCCTGAAAGTGTCCTCCTAGACATCACGAGGTAAGTGTCTTAGTCGATTCCAGATATAATCTAATCATATCAAGATTACCCATCACAGTTCCATCCTTTGTCAACTCGACACTCACCCCTGTTCTTATTTCATGCTTAATTTCCAAATAAGAAAACCAAGGCCACAGATTCACCTGTCATGATATAAACATCCTGTGCACAGCGGAAAAAGCACAGCTTTCCCCTGAAAACAGATAAGTTTCTTGAGGAATGTTAAGACTTGCAATATTGCAAAATTTAAATATAATAATATATGTTTAATAACATTTAACTGCTGTTATTACCTCAAATGTTATTACATTATATTACATGACAAAGAGACAGGAAATAAAACACACATATTGATCAGCGTTGAGGAAAAATGATTGATGATCTCTGCACTGGGTAAGGGAACTTAGGTTGGAAACAGATGAATCCCTAACCTTGATTCCTAAAACGCTGGAGAAAGCCTGAAGTCTTGCCTGATAAATACAATGTGAAGCACAGGACTGAAGAATGTCTGGCACTCGTCATTCATGCCCAGAGCATGCGTCTGGGGTGGGGGTGGGGGGGGTTGCTCTCAGTGAGAAGTCCGTTGGTGCTAAATCCCATTCCATCTCTGCTTTCTCTCTTTTCCCTATCCTGCTCTCCCTCATGATTTCTCTTTTCATGCCTCACTCTCTTCTATCCTTTACTTCTTTGCAATATTTTATTTAAATCCCGACCCTATGTTTTTTTATACAGTACTGTCCCCTACAGAGTTTTGTGCTGGTCTTGAGGGAGGAAACCTTTAAGAGAAAAGGTCACGTGAAAGATAGCTAGTGGAAGGAGCTCCTCTCTGGAGAATGAATCCGGTCTGGGAGGCAAACACAAGCTCTCTTAAAACAATCCCTTTGGCATATGTCAGGGTCCCTTGCCTGCTTTTCCTCCATGCTGTGATATGGCTAAGGGCCACTTGCCTAGGAGTCTGATGTCCTGCAATTTGAACCTTCCAGTCATCAGACTGAGCCTAGCTAACCTCTTTAGTTTTTCACATAGCCTCCAGTATTTATAACAGAAAAACAGAATGCGCCACAATGTGGCTCCTGATGAATTGTGCAGTTTCAGCTTTCTGCTAGCTATGACCTTTTCCAGGCTGGTCACAAAGGGTTAACACAGATTTTGGTAAAGGAATCGACCTGGTCTAGTTGATAACATGCTACAACTTGGAGCTATTTTTGTTTTCTTTTGTTCATGTTCTTGTAATTTTAACATTATACAATTCATGGTGTTTCGTTGGGTGATGTGGCTTCACTATCCTTTGCTTCCTAATTTGACAAAAATATAATTTTATATACAATAATTGGGTTGCTCTGCAGATGAAGTAAGTTGAAATCTTGTAAAGGGAAGTATAAGCAATTTGTAAATCCTCGCATCATTGGAACTATCGTGAGAGGATGGGCATGGGTCCACACAGTGAGACCACCATAGAGCTGGAGCCTAGGCAGTGGAGGGTGGAATTACACTGAAGTTACTCACTGGGTAAAGCCAGTGTTTCTTGGGCTTTATGGGACAATTTGCCCTGTACACGGGGAGCCTTTGTGGAGTAGGAGGAGAAAAGAAAGGAGTGGGTGGTTCTGCTTGAATAGCGAGGTGCAAGAATAATGCAGCCCTTTCCTGAGTGACATGAGATGTGTTTATATAACTTAATAATAGTAATAAAGACTGAGTTCGAACGCTGCCATAACACTTACTAAGTGGGAGTTGGCCACTACCAGCCTCTCACATGTTACATTCTCAGACTCTAGATTGGTCTGGTACCAGATGCTGTCTATTCCCACCTCCATCTGAGCCACAGAGAGCCTGGGTCTGAGATTGGGATGTGACACACTAGGCTCACGAAGTGAGGTAATCACTGAGCGGGAAGCTTAGGTTGGATTCTGGCATTCTTTCCCCAGGCTACAAACAGCTTTAATTTTCAAGTCACCCTTGCAATTCCGAGGCCCGCATGTGTCTTCTTTTACACACAACATTATAAGAAAGCAAGCAGGAAGACTTTGGCTTCCTCTTCCGTTGACAAGAAGAGCTTACACAGCGAAGTTGGATAGGGGTTGACACCATCCATGAGGACACTCCTAACCCTGAATGTTCATAAGTTTTGGGTGAAGAAATTGATAGATTTGAAGAAAGCAATATCCATGGGAATAAGAGACAAAGGTGTGCAATGAAATCATGGTCTCCCAGTGTCTATCCAGGAAGAGCAGGACAGCCATCTAAAGAGAAACCCGATGTCTACCTTTCGTGGCTTCAGCTGCACTCAATGCAAACGTGCATTGAGTCTGCAGCACTCCAGACACAGTGCTATTACTGGTTCGGGGTCTTTGTCTTCCAGATCTTATAGCTTCAGGGTGAGATGTTGGGGAAAGACTAAGTTCGCTGATGACAGAGATGTTACAGAAATTTCTGAAAGTGTAAAGGTGTTGATGGGACAAATACTCAGGTGTGGAGACATCTGCTGAGTATAAGATGAATGAGCCAACAGTGCAGAGCATATGAGAAGGCACAGGCCAGTTAGAAAACATGAATACAGAGGGACCCATTTCGAGCTGAGAATGGAGAAGGCAGTTTTGAAGGGAAAGAAGACGGAGCAAGCATCCTTACTAGATGGGACGAGAGTGCAGAGCTAGGCTTCTTCTCTCTCAGAACTCCCAAGACTTGGTAAGTATGCGATCATGTCAGACATCCTGAAACCAAGCAGGACTGGTTAAGTCAAAAATGAACCCATAAAGTGACCGACTTCTCCAATAAGGATTTCTAACTCTGTCTTGGCCCTGGCAACAGCAAAATTCCCTTCCGTTTCTCATTTTGGTTCCAGCGCTGTTGCTTGTGGGAGGGGCCACACATACAAGGGTGTGGTTAGAAATACAGTACTCTCCCTGCAGAGGGGGAATTTACACACAGTTCGCGCTTAAATACAAGAATGGAAAGGATGTTAAAGTCTCGCATTCCCTTCATGAAAACTGTCTTTATTTTGCCATGCTCTCTTGGCCGTGCGGATTTATGTTTGACTGTTGTCTACATAAAACTCAGGACTTTGTCTTCCATCCATCGAGATTTCTGAAGCTGTGACTGTCGTTGAGCAGTGCCTAAATTGTGTGTTCTGGCTTGGTTTGGGAGATGGGTCTTTGGAGTCATCTGCTGGGGCCATGTTAAAGGAGCTTGGTTGATAATGAGATAACAACCCTCATTAGCTCAGCCTGCAGAAGCAATTATCTCAGTCCACAGCACAGTTTACCTTTGCCCTGGTTGGAAGGACCTGGCAGATGGTCCGTTCTGGGAGGGTTCAGTGTGGTTGTCTTTGAAGTCTCAAGTTTGTTGAAAGCAATGCATTACTCTATTGTGTTTGTTTTCAGTGCTGAACAGCGGGTGGCCTTCAGGCTTCATGTGGGACAGGGGTAGGGAAAGGTGCCCTTGCTCCCTGCCTCCTCCTGTGTAGGCTCCCTTGGCTATTTGATGCTCTCCCCTCCCCAGTTCCACAGTTCCACTCAGAGAGAAGAATATTTCCTCAAGGGTTACACTGTTGCCTCTTCCATCCCTTGACACTTCTGGGATTTGTGTTCATTTCTCCCTCCCCAGATGTCCCTTCCTTCAGTTGCTGTTTGATCTGATTGGTTTGTGAGACACAGAGACATACCCTATGCAAAAAGCAAGGTCCACACCTCTGGACAGCATCGAGCTTTTCTGACTTCATTAGTATTCCGGCAACATTTTAGAAACCTGCAACAAAACAAAACAAAAAGGCCAAATGTATATGTTGACAGCCCTTTGAACCTACGTGGTGTCTGGCTCATACTTAAGAACACAAACAGATAAAAGAAACCAGTCTGCTTTTCAGGCAGGAATTCAGTACATTGTTAAATAAATGAAGTCAAGTAGCTTTAATAATCTCCTGAAATAAATTGATTTTCTTCCCCTGTAGCCAGTGCCTGTGTATATAGCTGCCTAAATATGGAATAGTCGAGTGATAGGCCACTGGCTGCAGGCACCACCTTTATTGTCTCTGCAGACTCCTTTGTTTAACTGACATATGAAAAAGAAAATGTAATAGGAACCTCAAAGCTAGTCTAATGAGGGTGACCTAGTTGAAAAAAATGCTAAAGAATCTCTAGTGTAAAATCGTTTTAATTCTCACTAAGAATAAGAGGAGTCATTTGGAGTTCTGAGCACTTCCAATTAGCAAGTGCGAGAGAGATTTAGAAAAAATCAGACCTGCTGACTAGCAGAGTGTGCTTAGCTTTTTATTTTGATAAGTGGTTTTAAGTATTTCTTATAATAATCCAGTCTGTAGACTAATGGGCTGCAGTGTGTCTTTTAACTGTGATAAAGTCTTTGGGAAATGAGACCCCGTCATAAGCATTTGCCATTAAATTTTGGTTGAGAGGTAAAATGAAGTCTCTTTCCGATCACAACGATCGTGTTTCTCTGATTAATGAAGTGAAAAATAGATCATCTGACTATATAGAAATTATAAAACCCCACACACAATGCGACGCACACAGACATTAATTGCTATTAGTGGCTCTGATGTCTATCCTGAAGCACCACATTTAACTGTCTTTTTTACTTGCCTGATCAAGTTATTTGGATTTTTTTCTCTCATTATGGAAGAACAGTTTCCTACATTTTATGGTTAGGTCTCCTAGCATCAGAATTGGAGTTGATTTTCAGTGCGGCTTCTCAGGGATGCCTTGTTTTGTGAGCATGCAGAATCACCTGCTATTTACTTCCTTTGATTCTTTTCTTCCCAGCTCACAGCTGTCTCAGTGTTGTGTTGTTGGACAGTATACTAGCATGTTCATTATTTTGTCCCAATAATTATTTTATTTTACTCTTTTTTGTGTGTGTGCATGTGTCTGTGTGCATGGGGTGAATGCATGTGTGTACAAAAGTGTGCGGGGTGAGGGAGTGCATGCACATATCCCCCCCTCACATGCAGCATGTAGAGGAAGACATTAGGAGTCCTGCATTCTCTGCACAGTTTCCTTGAAACAAGCTCTGTCACTAAACATGAAGCTCACTGTTTTGGCAAGGCTGGCTCAGCTGCAAGGTCCCAGGACCCCATCCTGGTTTTTTGGCTATGCTTGGCTTTCACATAGGCAGTGGGGATCTAAATTCAGATCCTCACACTTGCCCAGGAAGCCACCTCAGTTGTCTCTGCAGCTGCCCCCACCCCAATAGTGTTGCTTCAGCCAGACATTTCATCTGTCACCTTGGCATTGACACCACAGTGTGTGGATGACAGGTGCAGAAGAACTTCTTGGTGGATGGCAACAATCTGCTAATGACTGGCTTAATTTTTGTAGATACCAGAAAAACAAACAGAGGTAGATCTCGTGGCCTTCATGTGTCTGCTTGGACTATGCGAGAGCCTTTGTAATTGATGCTATTAGTTTCTTGTCGGGAATAATGAAACAGTTAAATATCTCTACATCTCTGAAATGTACCTTCAAGTGTGTGAGGCCATTTTGGATGCAGAAAGTACTTCAATGACGTTTTGCCATTCATCTAGTCTACGAAGGTCCTTGCCAGATTTTTTTTTTTTTTTTGAGTCTTCATAAATTCCCATGGGTTCTGCAAGATCTGCAGGCTGGTTTTATTAAGGGACTTTTGTTGAGAGCTTCCCAGAATAGCGATATTGTCATTAGGGACAGCTCAGGCTTTGAATATAAACTCTCTCCTTGGCTTCAGTCCCTCTGTGCCCTTGCACACTCGTCTTGATTTGGCTCGTCTCTGGAATAACTGCCCTCACCAACGCAGGCTGCTGTGCTTAATTCTCCTAATTTTGTACCACTCCGTCTTTGCAGTTACCTGTGACGTTTCGAGTCTTCCAGGGTGAGGCTCATAGCTATCCACACACTCACAGAGATATTCTTTTGTGGCATCTTATCTAACATAGCCAGCGTTCCCTTTGCCTCATGCCTGACTCCCTCCTTATCCTATACCCATTCTAGACTTTAAGGAAATTTGATCTAAGAGGCGCTCTTTGCTGCTACCATGACTGTATTTTTGTTATCCTTATCGTTCCAGTGAGAATCATTTCATCTGTCACCTTTGGCAGTGATGGTGCAGCTGGAGGAAGAAAACATTCTGGAGTTAAGGGTTGAAGGACTCCTAAGTGGATTCTAATAATCCGATAATGACGTATTTAATATTTACAACCAAATGAAGTGGATTTCTTCCCTAGCTCTCTGTTACAGCCCTAGCTAGTGCTTAGGATCCCACCGTGCACAAACACAAGTGCCCCTCTGTGATCTACTGACTCGGAGAGAGCAGCCCAGGCTTTTCCTCTTCTCCACCTAGGACTCTGATCCTTCTGGGCTGAGGACTTTTGAGATGATAATCCCAATCAAACTATAATGTGAAACTCCTGAGGGAGTTTTAAGAAAGCCATTTGCTGTTTAAGACTCATATCTACGACACTTGCCTGTGGTTAGTTAACAATGCTGCCGGTGGCCAGCTCAGGTGCTACTTTGTGCCCTGAGTGTTCCCTGTCCAGGCAGGAACAAATATGCAGTCAGTCTTGTGGTCTAATCTTTTTTCTCCCCGTCATACAGGCAGTTGTACCTTTGGTCATTTCCATTCACTCATGGGGTTCACAATCTGCCTTTAAAACCCAATTAATCGAAATTAAGTGTTATCTCTGACCATGCAATAGAGCTGCAGAAGACCTGACTGGCCACATTAGAACAGGACTCATCAGCTGAACATGTATATTGTATACAAATACCCACATGAACATGCATGCATACATCTGTACATATCTGAATATGGTGACGTTTACAAATAACTGGAATAGAAAAGCAAATACTGTGAGGGCCAATGAAGCCAGGACTTCAGCTGCTCCTCGTTATGTATTTGCTGGCATCCAACTTTCCTTTCTAGAGAAGTGTGTAAGGAAAGAAGTGAGAATGATTACTTTCCTTCTGATTTATATAAATGGAAGCTTCTAGAGCTGTGTTCCTATCAGTCTCACATGCAAATGGTCCGTTGTGACCAATCTAGAATATGTATTTAATAGCAGCTGCTAGGGGGCACTGGCTCTTTTTTTTTTTTTTTTTAACTTCAATGCACAGTTCACACTGTTGCCCGAGAGCAGCATCATATCTGCCTTGGAATCTTGGAAAGATTCATTCTTTCAGGAAAGATTCATTCTTTCTTTCTTTGTAGGAGGTTTCAGCATGCTGTCTGGATCAGCAGGAATGGATACAGATGCATTATAATAAGGATGTCATTTTATTGTACATTAATACCCGCAGTATAGAGCTACCTTACTGTTCTATTTTTAGGAAGAGTGTTCTTAACAGCCCTTTGCATTGTTTTTGGTAGGAAGTACTAATTGCTCTAGGGCTTCATTTGCTAAATAAAAACAAAGAGAAACAAATACTCTAATGGATTTTCTTATCATTAGACTATAACATTCTTCCCACCAGCACCCACCAACTGTCTCATGCAATGACATTTCCTCATGTTAGGTTTCTGCTACACGACAATGTGTAGAGAAGCTAATAAACAGTTTGCTTTTTGTTTACAAAATTATTCAGTTGCCTGGCATAAGACCGTGCTGTGGCTGAGGTGATTAGCAGGCAGGATGGATAAAGCTTAGAACATTATTCAGTGCCTAGATCAAGGTCACATTCTCAGAGCCGGTTTCAGTGCGCATGCAAATAACAGCTATTGCCTGTCTCGTTCACTTTGACACTGAAAAAGGCTTTGTTACATATGGTAATCAGACAGCTGGGAAGGTATCATTGCAGCAAGTAATATTGAAATCTTTTAAAGATTGTTAAGGAAAGAGTCCGCCGTCAGTCAGCCAAGTGGTGTTTATCTGCTGCAAAGTGAAACAATCATAGCAATGAATGCAAGGGAATCAGGCAAAATTTTATTTTTATTAATAATAATGAAGGCTCCACTTACTGGGTTACTTAGTCTAACCCAGAAATAGCTTTAAGGTCTCAATGCAAAATAATAATAAAATAGGCTTAAAGATTGTATTTATGACAGTATATTTATTTCTGTGGAAGAATGCCTTAGCAGCAATGGGTTGTGAATGGGGAGACGTGGCTTGAAGTTTAGCAGTGTGGGTCTTTATTTAGGCACTATAAGGAGTCTCTCCCTTAGTCAACACGTGGGTAGCTACCCCCAAGTCATCTTGATGACTTTGTACACCTGTGCAGTTGCTCTATACTTGAAAAATAAAAACCAGGCAAACAGTCAAACGGATTTCATGTCATTAGTGACAGAGGGAGAATCTCTGACAGGAAACTGGGTAGGTTTTAATTGTCACAAAGCTGACATGATGTTTTCTGTTTTTTTTTTTTTTTTTTGGTTTTTCTTTTTTTTTTTTTTTTTTTTTTGGCAGGAAAACAGGTACTTTATTCTTCATTGTGTGTTTAGCATTATTGGTTTCCCTAGGGATCTGTGGGCACAAGAATCTTTGTGCCCCCAACATCTCCTCATTTCTAATTTTTTTTTTTACTTATTTATTTATTTTTATTCTTTTTTAATTAAAATTTCCACCTGCTCCCCATTTCCCTCCCCTCCTCCCAAATATTGCCCTCCCCCCACTTCCCTCCCCCTATCCCCACTCCTCTTCTCCTCCCCCCACTCCATTCCCCCTCCCTCTCGATACTGAAGAGCAGTCCAAATTCCCTGCCCTGCGGGAAGACCAAGGTCCTTCTATCTACGTCCAGAAAGGTGAGCGTCCAAACAGGCTAAGCTCCCACAAAGCCAGTTCATGTATTAGGATCGAAACCTAGTGCCATTGTCCTTGGCTTCTCATCAGTCTTCATTGACCGCCATGCTCAGAGAGTCCGGAATCAACCCATGCTTATTCAGTCCCAGACCAGCTGGCCTTGGTGGGCTCCCAATAAATCAGTTCCACTGTCACAGTGGGTGGGTGCATCCCTCGTGGTCCTGATTTTTTGCTCATGTTCTCCCTCCTTCTGCTCCTCATTTGGACCTTAAGAGCTCAGACCGTTGCTCCAAATTGAGACTCTGTCTCTACCTCGATCCATCGCCAGATGAAGGTTCTAAGGTGATATGCAAGATATTCATCAGTATAGGATAGGGTCATTTCAGGTTCCCTCTCCTTAGTTGCCCAGGGTACCAGCTGGGGACATATTCCTGGACACCTGCGAACCCCTCAAGAGTCAAGTCTCTTGCCAACCCTAAGATGGCTCCCTTAGATAGGATATATACTTCGCTGCTCCCGTATCCATCCTTCCTATATCCCAACCATCCCAATCCTCCGAGCTCCTCCCATCCTCCCCTTCTCATATTTCTCATCCCATTTCCCCTTTGCCCCATGCCACCTCACCCGCAAGTTCCCAGTTTTTGCCAAGACAGGGTTTCTCTGTGGTTTTGGAGCCTGTCCTGGAACTAGCTCTTGTAGACCAGGCTGGTCTCGAACTCACAGAGATCCGCCTGCCTCTGCCTCCCAAGTGCTGGGATTAAAGGCGTGCGCCACCACCGCCCGGCGATGTTTTCTGTTTGTATGGCTTATGTGAACACTCTCTTAGAAAGCTTAATTATTTAAGTAAGGTAATCCTGTGAGGGTACATTCCTGTTTATTCTTTATTAAAAATGTAAAGACTTCTGGAAGTTATTTGCTCTGCATTTATGTACCGAATAAAGTGAATTAAATCTTTGCACAATACCTCATTCCTCCCCAAAACAAACCCACAAACACCTCCGAGCTATTAACTAAAGGCCAGCAGAATGAAGTCTCAAATATATCGCAGATTATATAGTGTTTTAAGTACCCAAAGAGGTGATGGTACAGGAGATAAGTGTTGGGTACTCATTGTAAGGACAGCACCAGACTGCTAAAACCCGTGGACAAAGATGCTTTACTTTCCTATTCTATGTTTGCGCACACTAGCAGAATATGTTCCCTTTTTTAAAATTTCGTTTTTATTTGTTGACATAATTTTCCACCGATTCTTAGGAAATTTCACATCATGCATCCCAATCCCACTCACTTCCCAGTCTTTCCATGCCTGCCTTCCACCCCTGTAACCTTTTCATCACGAGAAAAGAAAAGACAAAAATTAAAATAAAAAACAAACAAACAAGCAAACCATTCCACCGAACCCTCTGGGCACGACCTGCTCCACTGTCAACTGTAGCCTTCTCTGGCGCCCATCATCTCTGCTCGTCTCCAGTTCTGTGTTGCATGTGACACTTTGCTCCTCGGTCTTTCCCACCTCCCCATCACATATTCGTTTATCATAGTGCCATTGGAAGCTGCAGTGTGTCACACAGTATCCCCTATGCCCCAACAGCTTTCCTTGCAAATACCCATTGCAGTGAGTCGTGGGTCTGGTTCAAGGACTCTGACTTCTGCATCACCATCAATACTGGACTCCTACTGTATTGGCTATTCCTGTGTGTCAACTTGACACCAGCTAGAGTCACCAGAGATGAAGGAGCCTCAGTTGAGAAAAGGCCTTCATGAGATCCAACTGTAAGGCATTATTCTCAATGAATGATTAAGGCAGGAGGCCCCAGCCTGTTGTGGGTGATGCCAAAGCTGGGCTGGTGGTGGTCCTGAGTTCTGTAAGAATGCAGACAGATCAAGCCAGGGGAAGCAAGCCAGTAAGCAGCTCTCCTCCATGGCCTGCTTCCAGGTCCCTGCCCTGTTTGAGTTCCTGTTCTGACTTCCTCATGGTGGACAATGATGTGGGAGCATAAGCTGAATAAACCCTTTCCTCCCCAACTTGCTTGATGATCATGGTGTTTTGTTGCATCTATAGAAACCATTACTAGGATAAATTGGTATGAGCTCAGTGGGATACTATGTGACAGACCTGACCGTGTTTGTGGGAGGATTGTGGAAGGCCTTTGGAACTTTGGGCTAGAAGAGCCATTGAGTGCTAAGAGCTCTGTGGGATGTCCTGTGGGAGCCTGAAAGATAAGAATGCTAGAACAGTGTGAAAATGGAGGCCTGGCTTGTGAAGTTTCAGAGGGAAGTTTTAAAACTCTATCAGGGAAATTTGCTATTTTGAATGAAGATTCTGTGGTTCTGGTTAGCTGGGGATGAAAAATCAGCTGGGATTGACAAGAAACCCAGAACTGCCAAAGAGAAACTTTGTTTTGCTGGGACAATTGGTGCTGGATGGCTAAGAAGTGAGTGGTGTTTAAGAGGAGACCAGCGTCACTGAGGTGAAATCATCAGAGGGGTGTTTCCCAAGAACATAGAGAAGCTGTGTTCCAGAAGTGGCCATGGTTGTACCTGGTGCTAGTAGACAGACTCGGTAAGGTGTTAGAGTCTCCCAGGTGGTATTGGTTTTGAAGGCATGAAGGGGTCATGGAGAGAAGCTGAGGCCTGGCACTTTGAGAGACCAGGAGAGGCCATTAGTGAAGCTGCAGCCTCAGTAGTAGTTGAAGGTCCAGGACTGAAGGGGTCATGTAAAGAAGTTGAGGTTTGGCAACAGGAAGAGCACCTATGAGGGGCTATTGGTGAAAGGACAGCCCAGTTGCAAGAGACCCCAGTATACTGGAGATTACTTCTGCATCAGGTTCTCCTGATGTGGGATTCTCCTCTGTATGCTGTGTTTACCATTAATGAATAAAGAAACTGCTTTGGGCCTATAGCAGGGCAGAACTTAGCTAGGTGGGGAAAACTAAACTGAGTGCTGGAAGAAAGGAGGTGGAGTCAGAGAAGCCAGAAAGCCATCACTGAGACAGACGCTCGAACCTTACTGGTAGGCCACAAGCCTCATGGTAAAATATAAAATAATGGAAATGGGTTGAATTAAGATGTAAAAGCTAGACAATAAGAAGTTAGATCTAAGGGCCAAACAGTGATTTAATTAATACAGTTTCTGTGTGGTTATTTTGGGAGTCTGGGCAGCCAGCAACAAACAAGAGGCCTCTTACTACATCCTTCTTCCAGGATTCTGCCCTGTTTCAGTTTTTGTCCTGATTTCCTTCAGTTCTTAACAGCAATGCTGAAGTGTAAGCTGAATAACCCCCACCCCAATGTGCATATAGTCATGGTGTTTTGTTGCAGCAATAGAAACCCTAACTAAGACACTCACAGAAACTCCTTTCAGATATCCTGTTCTTGTCCAGGGTCATGGAGCTCTTATGGCTATGGTTCCACAGGACCAGTCCCTTTGTGTACTCCAGCAGCTGTTGATGGGGTAGATGATGGGGTGGATCTGGACCAGGTAGTAACTGAGTTGGTCAGCCTGGACCTCCAGCTGGGGCACTGCTCCCATCCTGGCCAGAGTACATGTCAAAAGAATGTGTGTGTGGGGTGTGTGTTTGTGTGTATGTGTATGTGTGTGTGCGCATGTGTGTATAATGATGGAGTTCAAGGAGGAGTCTAAGGGCAGTATCTCAAATGGTCACCAAATGCTCACCAAAAAAAAGAGACAGAAGCATCTCTTTTATATAGTGTCATGAAAAGCACATATAAAGTTCTTGTATGTATTCCTAGTACTTGGTAGAAGCTATGGAGGTATTGCTTATTATTGTTAGCATCCGTGATGGCTTGAATATGAATGGTTTCCAAAAGCTCCTATATTTGAATATTTGGTACCCAGTTGGTGGAACTCTTTGGGAAGGACTAGGTTGTGGAGACTTGTGAGAAGAAGTTTGTCACATGGGCCAATTCAGAGGTTTCTAAATACACCATTTCCATGAAGTTCTCATTACCTCCTGCTTATGGTGGTTCCAGACATGAGCTCTTATCTACTCTTGCCACCATGCCTTCACTTCACTGCCAGGAACTCTAACCCTCTGAAACTATAAGAACAATTAAATGTTTTATCTTATAAGTTGCTTTGGTTATGGTGTCTTATTACAGCAATAGAAAAGTAATACAGTAAGTTAAATGAGAAAAGTTACCCAACCTGAAGGCTTAGAAAGGATAGTTCTTATCATTACTTGAATTTCCTGGTCTTAGGCAGATGCTTTTTTGTCATGAAAGACCTCTGACTCCATAAAATAAGAGAATACATGCTGTATTTTAATGATTGCATTGATATAAAGATGAAAACATTTAGACTACTGTTTTTTTTCCCATGGATGCATTGTTTTTATATTTGTACTTTTGATTTAAAACAAGTAAGATTGAAGCATTTGTCTGGGGCCTAGAGGTCAGTGGCCCTGGGATCTTGAGTAAGACTTTGAGTGTGGATGCAGAAAAGAGAGGTAGAAAAGGAAGACTGATGCTTCAACCTGGCAAGACTGGCTCTCCAGTGCGGTAGTGGTATGAGTGTTACAGAGGTAATTGGTGCAGTCATGGTATGAGTGTTATTTAGCGGTAACTGGTACAGTAGTGGTATGAGTGTCATTTACGGGTAACTGGTGTGGTAGTGGTGTGAGTGTTATTTAGGGGTAATTGGTGCAGTAGTGTTTTGAGTGGTGTAGGGGTAACCAACCACTCTCTTACTTGGTGTAAGGCCTTTTTGACAGTGGGAAACTCATGCCTACTACTGCAAACTGGATGAAGAACTCATAGCTGGGGAGAATACAGGCCTTAGGGGAGGATTTTCTATTATTTTGTTGAATTGCATTCTAAATATTTTCCTTGATGACCATTGATCTGTGAAGGTCTCATGCCTCATCAGACAAGCTCCTCTTTGCAATGGATGATGGTTAGCATAGAGACACACAGTTGGTCAAAGTACAGAGAACACATGGCTGTGTAGCTCTCAGTTCTAAATGAGGTATCTATGTTATAAATCTCTCTTACTGCAAGAGCAAGGGGTCACAAAAGAAGATGAGGCAGAAAGATTGTAAGGGCCAGAGTTTGAGAAGGGCTGCTGTAGAGCAGTGTTTTCAGACATGACAAAGACATCACACACATGAACTCACAGAGCTGTACTGCATTGCTGGGACCTGCACACGATAAAGCTATAAAAGCTTCAGCATGGATGGAAGAAGGCTCTTGAGTCAGCACATCTGGATGAGGGATTATTCTCAGTTTATGGATGCTTAGGGAGGGAGTTCACTTTTCTTCAGGGATGTGGGCTCTCCATGCTTGGGTAGTTGGTCCTATAGCCATGTGCATACCATCATCACCAATTGAACCAGTGGGTAAAAATAGAAGGGCATGAGGTTGTGGGGAAGGAGTGATGGGAAGTTTGGAAGGAGCTAGAAGGAAGTTAGATCAAACTATATTGTGTACATGTAAAAAACCCTCTAAGAATGAATACATTTAAAAGGAAGACAGTTGTTTTGCTCTATGCAAATGCTCATAATCCAGCTCCAGGTTCAGTTCTACCATCTGTCACTTACTAGCTTTGTGACATTGGGTTTACTTTCTAAGCTTTAATTTCTCCATGTGTAAGACTGGGTAAGATATTCATATATGCTGAGAATGACTTATCCGATTAGAATGAGATGGATATCTAAAGAACTTAGGGTAGTTATAGGCTTGCAGTGAACTTTCAAAGACAGTAAGCCCTAACATTCTCAACTTTATGGACGCCAGTCTCCTCCCACCCTGCTCTCCTGCTCAGCTCCCCGAGTTAACTTTCAGTCTTCTGTAAATTCAGAGGCATGGCCAGGTTTCCCATACTTTCATAATGATTCTTTTAAGCTGTTCTTATCGAGGTTTTAAAGGTGGATTTTGATGGTTCAAAGAGGCCGCTGCCTTTGATTCCTGAGCTCAAAGTGTTTAAACATCTTTCTGGAGGTTCTCCACCCCTTCATCTTTGCATATTGTCTATCATCCACAGAATTCGGCCCTGAGATTATATCTAGAGTATGCTTGATCAAGGCTTGCCAATTTGAAGAGACCTGGGTAAAAGAACCTTTTAAAAATATAGAAAGAAATACCGTTAGGCAGTTGTGGTGGACTTGGTCTTGCAATTCCAGCACCAGGGAGGCCAAAGAATGAGAATCAACATCAGTTTGGAGTCAGCCTGGGCTACAAAGTGAATTTTAGGCTTCTCTAGGGAGCTTGTTTCAATAAACTAAAAGGTAGAGAGGTCTAGAGAAATGGCTTAGTTGCTAAGAGTAATTGCATTTCTCAAGAAGATCCAGGTTCAGCTCCCAGCACCCACATTGCATCTTATAACCATTTGTAACTCCTGTTCTAGGAAATCTGATGTCCCTTTCCGACTTCTGTGGATACCATGCACATGGCAGTGCACCTATATATTTGCAGACAAGCACTCATAAACATACAATTAAGCAAATAATTTAAACATTCAAAAACAAAAGGCAACAAAGAGAGCACAAGTTTGCCTTCCAAAATTTAATGTTAAAATGTAGGGTAGCATTTTTGATCACTCTAGGAAGACCCTATCCAGAAATAGTATTTTGGCTTTAGGGGATCACATGGCTAGGATAGTCTTGAACTTGCTATATAGCCAATGATAACCTTGAACTTTGGACCTTCCTGCTTCTTCCTTTTATGTGCTAGAATTACATTCGTCTAGACTGCACCCAGTTTATGGGGTTCTGGTGGTCAGATCCAAGAGTTACACATTCTAGACACTCTATAAACTGAGCGATGTTCTCTGTCTACAGTTTGACATTTTGTACAAAAATGCAATTGAAACAGAACAAGACAAAAGAAGTGGAATATTCACAGATCCTGGTTTTGGGGGAGAGGCTCCTCTGTCGACAGGAAAAGTATGCCAATTATTTTCTCTACCTTTGGGTTCAATGTTCTTGATCTGATGTTGTGGCCTTTGACAAATTTGGAGTTGACTTTGTGCAGGGTGATAAGTAGGGGTCTATTTGGATTCTTCTACATGCAGCCATCCAGTTTAACTAGAACCATTTTTGGAAGCTGCTGTCTTTTTTCCAGCATGTATTTTTGGCTTCTTTATTGAAAATCAGGTGTGTCCATAAAAATGGATTTATGCTTGGGTCTTCATTTTTATTCCCTTAATCAGCATGTCTGTTTTGGGGTCAATACCATGTGTTTTTACTACTATAGATCTGTAGTACAATTTCAGATCAGGAATGGTGATACCTTCAGCAGTGACTTTTATCATTCAGGAATATTTTAGCTACCGTAGGTTCTGTGTTTCCCTATGAAGCTGAACGTTATTGTTTCAAGGTCTGTGAAGAATTGGCTTGGCATTTTGATGGGGACTGCACTGAATCTGTAGACTGCTCTTGGTAGGATGGCATTTTTTACTACATTAATCCTACTGATCCATGAGCATGGGAGATCTTTCTGCCCTGATATTTCCTTCAATTTCTTTCCTCAAATATTTAAGTTTTACCATACACATCTTATTGTTTGGCTAGAATTCTCCCAAGATAGTTTATATTATTTGTGACTACTTTGAAAGGTGTTGCTTCCCTGATTTTTTTCTCAGTCAGGTTGTTATTTGTATGTAGGAGAGCTATTTTTTTTTTGCATTAATATTGTATCCAACCACTTTGCTGAAAGTTGTTATAAGTTGTAGGAGTTCTATGGTGGAACTGTTAGGGTCACTTATACATACTATCATATCATCTGCAAATAATGATACTTTGACTTCTTCTTTTCCAATTTGTTCATCCTTGATCTCTTTTAGTTGTCTTAATACTCTAGCTAAGATACATGAAGAGCACGGACAACCTTGTCTTGTGGAATTGCTTTGAGTTTCCGTTTAATTGGATTTTGGCTATAGATAAGCTGTAAATTGCCATTGTTATGATGAGGTAATGTTAGGTCCTAGAATCTGAGAATAATCCACCACACAGATAGTTTATTTCAAAAGTTGATATATTGGAGAGGTGGCAGGTTTTGGGATCCAGACTGCATCTCTGAGGTAGGGGCTACAGTCAGTTTTAAAGGGGAAAACCACAAAGAGACAGTTCCTCAGTCCCATCCAATCATAATGCAATATGGGGAGAAGCAGTTAGGGGCTTTCCTTGGTGGTACACTTTCAGCCTATCATGGAGTCCTGTTGTTTTGCAGTTCACTCCAGTTCTGGGCCAACCCATCAGAAGGAGGTAGAACTTTTGTGGTATAGCCTTATTCTAGACATCTGTGCAAAGGGGTTGGGAGTTGCAGCTGTTTCAAGAAATGTGGGTAGCAGCTGAATGGCCTGAGACAAAATGGAGATCCTGCTCCTAACTAGGATGTAACATACCTCCACCCCCTTCTAGTGGGGTCAACAAATCATTGATGTCAGAGATCTAGGTCGTGTAGGGGACCATACTGGGCCTGCAGGACTAGGAGCTTAACTGCATTGCTCCTCTTTTGAATGAAGTGGGAGAGAGAGTTCAGCAGGCGAGCATTCAGGTGCACATAGCATTAGTAGACATGCAACTAAAAACCCACCATTCCCATGATCAGAATACTGATCCATGGTGACCTGTTGAAAGGTATTCAGATCAGCCACATGTAGCTGATTGGATTTCTTCCTTTTCCCTTAATCTTTGTCAATCGTTGATCACTCCTATGTGGTTAGTATAGAAGTAGCCTTGTCTCCCCAGGGCTGTGCAAAGTCCCCCTTCTTGCAGGGAGAGAAGGTCCAATCCTCACCTGAGGTAGAACTACCTCCACCAGCCCATCAAGAGAGGAGGTCAGATGGCTCATGGACTTTTCTAGGGTGGCCAAATCCTAGTCAGGTTGACTCCCCAGAGCCTGGTAGTTTAGCTCTATTTTAATGAAAGCTACAGGACCCATACTTGCTGAGACCTATTAGTAAGGAGATTAGAGTAGGTAAGGCCCTGGGTCTGCTAAAGGTGGAGATGCTCCCTCTGTCCCTTACCTGAATAATAATATCTGGGGAGCAAGTTTGACTAAGATGCAGAACTGGGTGGATTCTGACACTACAAAGGGAGTGGGCCCTGAGGATCAAGCAAACCAAGAACCCTGGGTGGTCCCAAGAGAAGTATGGAGAGTCCAATATTCTGGGGCTGCAGTTCAAGGGTTCTGTTACAATGTCTCTGGTACCAGGAGTGCTGCACAGGATAAGCAGGAAAGTGGAAGCAAGACCCTTAATGCTCTCTGCCTCAAAGGGTAATTTTGACTTCTTTTCTACAGGAGCAGAGCTGATTCTGGCTATTTTGAGGCTTTCTGATATGATGATTTCCTATCCCCATCTTTGTTGTGTAGCTTATTCCAATAAATACAGGGTCTGGGGTCCAAACACCCCCAGCAGTCCTCTTTGAGATCTGGAGAGGAGGAGTTTAAAAGGATGTAAACATTAGAGAAGGGCTCCAGAGCTCTTTTAGTTGGACTGGCTAGGGACCTGAGCCTTGGCAGCCTTCCTTCCGCATTGTGAGACCTGAAGGAAGTATGGTGAGTGGTAGGGCCTAAAGACTTTCCCATCCTGAACAGGGTTCAATGTTCAATTAGGGCTAAGGAGTCATGGGATCTGTTCCACCCCAAGGGGGAAGTTTCTGAATGATATAAAATGTCCCAGAATCCTTCCAGCCCTAGAAGTACATCTGGAGTCCCCATGTCTTCCCTGCTGCCCAGGTAGTTGGCAAATCATTGTACTGGGTTTAGCTTCTCCATCTATCAGCCAGATTGGTGTTTCTTCCTCCTAATAAGAAGGTCTTTATCCCTGTTCTTTTCTTTTACCCATGACCCTTGTGTCTCACATCCCCAGGAGGAGGAGTAATAATCCTCAGGTCCCCCACAATTTGGTTTGCCCACTGGCAGGAATAGAATGAATGCTTAGCCAGGTTGGACTCTAGAACAAGTTACTTGCAGCCAGTGTTGTGATACTCATACCCATATTTATGGGGCCCCCCCGATATTGACTGGGGGAGTGCCTTCCAACCTAGCAGGATGTAGAGATCCACGCGGAACATTGGAGGCCTATATATGGTGACATTGGCAATCATTGTCCCCTCCATGGTGTAGGATAGGGACCATAACATCAGGACTGGCACTTGTGGGTTGTTGGCACTTATTAATCCCATCAGAGAGAAGAGGAAAGTCATGTAGAAATGAGTCTTAGCTTTAGTGGATCCTGTGGGTGGGTTTTTGTACAGTCTATCTTTGTCTTTAACCTTGTTGGGCCATCCATCTGGAACTGGCTTTAGGTGGTAGTGATGTACCTAGGACTTAATTCTGGCCAATTTCACTGACAACTGGATGGCCAGGATAACAGGATTACAGGTCCCTTCCAGCAAGGCCATAAAGACTCCTTCTGGTGACATATGACCCAAATTTGGTCTCCTGCTTGTAGCTGTGAGGTTTTAAGGGTGGGCAGCTTGTAGGTGTGCTGGAGCAGGGAGATCTACCCATCTTGGGCTTGCTGCAGGGCCTGTACTAAGTTAAGCAAAGTAAGATCAGATATCTCAGCTAGGGCCTTGGGTTTGATCCTAGGACAGAGAGGGGAAGCTTCCCAACATAACCTCATATGGGGTCAGTCCTTGAGTTTAGGAGGTATTCCTAACTCCGAGGAGGGCAGAGGGGAGGAGTACTGCCTAGTCCTTGCCAGTCTTGAAGGTTAATTTGTCAAGGTCTCCTTTAGGGTCTGACTCATTTATTTTGAACTGTTCTGAACTCTGGGGGTGGGATGCACAATGAAGTTTCCAATTAATCCCCCAAACCTTAGATAGTTCCTGGATCACCTGAGATACTAAAGATGGTTCTTTATCTGACCCTAATATGATGGCTATTCCACACCTAGGAATGATTTCCTTTATTAATTTCTTTGCCACAATGAAAGCTGTTTCTCCCTTGGTTGTGAAGGCTTCTGTACATCCGGAAAAGGTGTCTTATGTTCATAGCGCCTAGGCCTTACCTCAGTGAAGTCTATCTCCTTAAAGACTCCCCGTGTTGTACCTCACTCTCATCTTCCAGTCCTCCTGGTGCCACCTTGGTGCCGAGTTGGTGCTGAGTAGGTGCCGAGTTGGTAGTCCAGCAGGCTGAGCATCTGTAAACAATGTCTTGAAGCATAGAATGTAGGAGAGGAATAAAGTCATTCTAGACAGCAGCAAAGACAGTTTTCTTTTACATGGAGTTTTTGAACCATGATCCTCCTCAGAGCCTGGGCCAAGACACTATGTACCTGTCTGGAGAGAACTACCACCCTTTCTTGTTAGAACCATTGGTCAGACTCTGGAAGAAGTCACCATCTTCAACTGAATAAGCGGGTGTCTCTTGGAGTGTTAGCGCTGGCAGCAGGAGCACTGCTGGTGTCAAAGGTCCCTGGGATGCTTTTCCAGCCACTTGATTCTCTTTGCAGTTCCAGAAAGCCTCAGTTGATTGCCCCTGCTGGTGTCTGGAGTACTGTTCCACTGAGACCTGCCTTGGGCCCCAAAGGGCTTCCAGGAGATGAAGAATCTCTTGTTCAGTTTTGATTGACTGACCTTCAGCACTAAAAAGGCCTCCATCCCTGTAAATAGCTCGTGGAGTGTGATGAAAGTATAGTGGCTGTCAATAAAAATATTGATTCTCCTTCTTTTACCCAGCCTTAGGGCTGTGGTTAGTGCAGTAATTCAGTCTTTTGGTCAGAGGTGCCAGGCAGAAGTTCTACTGTCCACAGTGCCTCCTCCAGAGTGACCACAGTAGCTCCTGTCATCCTCTGGTCCCCTTTTTAAAAACTGCTGCCATTGGTATACATTTCCAGATCTGGGGAGGCCAAAGGGACATCAGTCAGGTCTGGCCCCAATGTTCTGGATGCTGGATATTATGTCCATAAAGTTATGAAGGGACTCTCCCACACTATTGAGCAGCATGGAGGCTGGATGGTTGGGCAAAGGATATTTTAGATTGATATAGCCGTAAGATCTGGTAGTGGGTCATCTGAGCATTTGTTATTCATCTCTCTGGGGTAGGGCTCCTCAGGAGGCTCTACACTGCATGTGGGGCCATGATGGCCAGGTTACACCCCAGAATTAATTTGTCAGAGTCCTTAACACACAGGGTCACTGCTCCTATAATCCTCAAGCAGCCCATTCAGCTGCTATAGAGTCCGTTATGTTTTTTACTAAATATATTATCAGGCAATGCCATGGCCCAAGTTTTTGAGTGAGCACCCCTTTGACAACTCCTGTTTTTTTCATCCACGAATAGACAGATGGGCTTGGGTGTGTCTGGTAGTGCTAGATCCAGCACCAAGACTAAAGCTTGTTTAATGTCCCTGAAAACTTAAGCCCCAACCACATTCCAAGGCAGTTTACCCTCTGGGTCCTTGGTAAGATAAGGATGCTTGGCCATCTCAGTAAATCTGGGGACCCATAATCAGCAATACCCTACACTTCCCAGAAATTCCTGCATCTGTCCCTTGATGAGGAAAGTTGGGGTCCCCAAGATGGCTTGTTTGCAGGAGGCAGACAGAGCCCTTTTAGCTTCATGGAGGTTGAATCCCAGATAGGTGGCTGTCGTCATGTGAAACTGAGCCTTTCTGGCTGACAAGCATTATCCCAAAGTCTAGAGGGTCCAAAAGTCCTTCAGTGGCCTCTCAGTAGCAAGTTTTTTTTCTTCAGCCACTATCGCAAAGCATCCAAATACTGCAGGAGCCAAACCTGGGAAATCTGAGACATACTCACCCAGGTCTACAAGGAGGGCCTCATCAAAGAGGGTTGCAGGGTTCTTAAACTCTTGCATCTGTTGAGTCCAGATCAACTAACTGGACATGGGCTCTAATATTCAGGTCAGCCCATTAGAAATCAAACAGGAATCAGGCAGTGGTAGCACAAGCCTTTAATTCCAGCACTTGGGAGGCAGAGGCAGGTGGATCTCTGAGTTCAAGGCCAGCCTGGTCCACAAGTATAGAGTCGGATACTTTGCGTTGGAATGGATCTTGGTTTATTGATATAAATTTAAGGTCAATTTTGTTATACTGTGTATATGTATTTCTGCTCTTGAGTAAGATCTTGTGTTTGTCCAGCTCATTTAAAAAATGTAATGTACAATTAAGAAATATAGGTTAATAGATAATCATTTATAATAGTCAAACTTGTAATAATGTTAGTTAGATTTTCCAAATGTACAGAGATGCATTTCAGATGGATAGACATTCTTCAAGCCTTTCAAAGACTACAGAATATGACATTTAAAATGTTTAAGAACTTAGGACATTTCATGACAGTAAGACACATCTGCTCCTGGCAACACCAATCTAATTCAAGAGGAATATGGGCACAAAGAGGCTCTTCATGAAGTCTGATAGACATTTGGGCAAGAAACTGCTCTTGCCTGAGCTTCTTGATGAACTGGACATGCAGGACCCACGGAGAAATGACTTCTGGATTTGCCTAAAGGTGAGATGATCCTTTGGAGTTCCTACTTCATGAAAAAGTCTGCTAGACATTCTGAAGGACAGTGACCTTCTGAAGAAGAAATGACAAACTGCCAATATAGGTGGAACTGTCTTTTAAGTTTCCTGCTTCAGGGAAAAGTCTGCCAGATACTATGGGCCAGTAGGCTGAAGATGGATGTCCCAATGGTACAGAAGAACTTTGGGTTATTGTCTAGGCAGCAAGATTTCTCTGTCATTTCTAGAGTTTTGGAAGTTGCTAACAATGCACTTCCTGCTTACTTAGGTACTATTATATCCTTCTGGAGACTTTGATGAGTTGAAGAACTTATAGTTCTAGTTTTTCTTAGTTATGATAAAAGATAAAGTAGATATAAATATTGTAACTATAATTCTTGCTTGATAACTGTTTTGTTATATGTAATTTTACTATGTTAAAATTAAAACCTTCCTTGTGAGGGGTATACTAGGTCACAAAACCTATGCTGATAGCCCTCCTATTTTCCTATGCTTCTGAGTCTATGGGAGATAGATATGCTATGCTTCCATCATTGGTCCAGAAAAAGTAGTTGGGGATTGCTTGGGTTCCTGTACTACCTGACTGATTTTAGACAAATTTGTGGAGTACTTCGCTACTGCCCAGAAACCACCAAATAGAGTCTGGTGACAGAACTGAATTGGGGTCCCAGTTGAGCTGAAGAGAAGGGAACACTGAATCACTGATAGCAGTTACAGCAGTTGGCAGCTGTCATCCCTGGTACCAGCTTCCTAACCTCCCTCAACATTCTTTGCCTTTCATAAGTGAAGAGGATTAGCATCATGTGCTGACAGTCATCTCAGGTGGGCAGGTAAGTGTGGAAGGTGGTTTTCAACAGGAAAATCATATCCTGCAGTTTCTCAGAGAATGGGGGATTCTGGCTTTTCAAATTACAAATGTCACTGCTAGTGAACAAACATCCTGGTTCTGATTTCCCCCTTATTTGATACCCTGTATGGGAGGGAGCAGCTTCAAGGACTGGGCCATGGGTCCCAGGCATCCAGAGGTAAGGCGTCCAAGAGTGGGTGTTAGGGGTGGGCAAGTAGAGGGAATTGAGGTTGGGGGAGGATGCTGGCTTGTTCTCAACTGTAGCAGCTTTTGGGTAGATTGAAGGTGGGAGTAGGAGGGGGAGCCTAGGTATTCTGGTGGGAAAGTGGGTACAGGCAGTCTCTGAATTTACTGTTTGGCCCAGGAGTGCATAAGAAGGGACATGGGAGTCTTCCTGCAAGGGAAGTAAGATACGAGCCTGAGGTTTAACAGGGCAGACAGTAGGGATTCCCTTTGTTTGGACCCACAGGTAGGATTGCAACCATTTCAGGGTCTTCCAAGAGGAGCACACAGGTCACTATGTAAGGTATTTGATCAGAGTGGGCTGTGAGGTCAAAACCTAAAAATAGAGAGGTTAAAAGTGCCCTCAGGAGGCCAGTTGACTCCAAAAGTTAGTGCCTTGAGCTGACAAAGAGTGAGGAGCTTTCTGGGGAAAATGGGGATCTTCTGGTTCCTGGGCCTTCTTCTTAAAGTCTTCAAAGTATTATACAACAAGGTCTAGCGGAGAATTAGGGCCAGAAGTTAGAGTTTGCCCCATGATCTCGAAGTAAGAGAGAAGACCAATAGTGCATATACAAAGTGAAACCAAGAATCTGACTTTACAGAGATGGAGAGACCATCTGCATGCCACAGAGAGAGTCCAAGGAGACAAAAGTATCAGCATAGCCTGGTTCTGTTCAGCACTAGGTGGATCAGCTGCCTCTTTGACTGAGTCCCAGAAACCAGATGCTTCATACACTCCCAAAACTTGGGAGCCTGGAGGCACAAAAAGAGGGGTCAAAAAAATCTCTCATCTCCTGACAATACTGCATCCAGTTTCTTCTCTCTTGGGTCTCAGAAAAAATGGCATAGATCCAAAAACTTCTAGTGCTTATCTCTGGAGATTGTCACAAGGACCAGGAGCAGACAACTGAGCCAAAGACTGGAACCAGTGGACCTTCGGATCCCAGACCAGCCCCCAAATGTTAGGGTCTTAGATAATCTACTATAAAGTCAGGGTTCTAGAAGGTCAAAAATGTACTCAAAAACTTATATATCAGAGAAGTAGCAGGTTTCAGGATCCAGATTGTGTCCCTGAGGTGGGCCACAGTCTTTTTTAAAGAGAAAAGCCACAAAGAGACAGTTCCTGAGTCCCATTGTATCCTACTGTAATATGGGGAGAAGAAGCTGGGGACATTACATGGTTCACTTCCAGCCTATAAGAGAGTTCTATGGTTTTGTGGTTCTCCATGGTTCTGAGCCACTCATTCAGAAGGGGTGGAAGTTTTGTGATATAGCCTTATTCTAGTTATCTGTGCAAGGGGGTTGGTGAGTTGCAGCTCAGCCTCAGGAAATTATGGGTAGTAGCTCTGGGCTAGGGATAATAGAGTACTTAGTGCTAACTAGGATCTAAAAACATGTCCCTTGTATCCTTAATCTCTCTAGGACTTTCTTCATGTTGGAATTTGTCAAGGGCCTTTTCTGTATCTAATGATATTGTCATGTTTTTTCTTGCAGTTTATTTATATGGTGGATTATGCTTGCCAATTTTCACATAGTGAACAATGAATAATCCCTGCATTGTTTGGATGAAGCCTACTTGATCATGGTGAATGATCTTTTTGATATATTTTTGGGTTCAGTTTGCAAATATTTTGTTAAGTACTTTTGGATACATGTTAAAACAGGAAATTGGTCTGTAATTTTCTTTCTTGGGTCTTTATGAGTTTTGGATATCAGGGTAACTATGGCCTTATAAAATAAATTGGACAATGTTTTTTCTGTTTCTATTTTTGTGGAATAATTTGAGGAATTTGGCATTAACTCTTCTTTAAAAGTCTGGTAGAATTCTGCTCTGGCATTAACCCTTTGAAAGTCAGGTAGAATTATGCTCTAAGACCATTTGGCTTTAGACTTTATTTTTGTTGTGAGATTTTTTAATGACTGCTTCTATTTTGGTAGGGATTATAGATCTATTTAAATTGTTTATCATATCTTGATTTAACTTTAGTAAGTGGTACCTATTGAGAAATTTATCCATTTATTTCAGGTTTTTCAATTTGCTGAAGTACAGGTTTTTAAATATGTTCATACGATTCTCTGGTTCCCTCAGTGTCTGTTGTTATGCCCCCTTTTTCATTTCCAACTTTTAAATTTGGATCTTGACTCTTCACCTTTTAGTTAATTTGAATAAAGGTTTTGTCAATCTTATTTTCTCAATGAATCAATTATTTCTTTTATTGCTTCATTTTTATTCTTTTTGTTGTTACTGCTGTTGTTTCTTTTTTTAAATTTTAGCCAAGATATTTAATATTTTTGCTATCTACTACCTTGGGTGTTATTTCTTCCTTTTGTTCTAAGGCTTTCAATTGCACTGTTAAATTATTAGCATGAGCGAGATCTCCTCCCTTCTTTTTATTTATTTATTTTTAAGCTGCAAAATATTTTTATTGTAAAAACAATCAATAGAGGTTGATAATGCAAATGTTACCTCAGGACATTTCCCCTTGGTTCCTGAATTTGTTCAACTCCTGTGCACAGCAAGTTTCCATCCGAATTTCTCTGATTTTATGGTTCTTTTCAAATATTCTTATTGACTACATGTATATGTTTGCTTTGAAACAAACAAAAATCCATCTGATAATAAAACCAACAAAAACAAGAAAAAACCTCCAAGCCCTAGTTCTAGTGTGCTTTTGTTTCACATTTCCTACAGGGAGACCTATATAGCTCAGATGCTTCCAAACTGAACAGCATTGTAAAATTAGTACTGAAACCACACAGTGAGCTACCAATGAATCTTCCATCCACAAGACATCTGCAGAATTATGCAGGCTTTTCAATTTGAAAAAGAGAAAGAGAGAGAGAGCGCGCGCAAGAGAGACAGAGAGAATGTTTAGCCCTGTTTTCCCACATTTAAAGACCTAGCTATTGCAGCCCATGAGTGACTAGAATGCACACAGCACGTCCAGTGCCATGTAGTGAGGGCCTTCTAATTATGGCTGCCTCCAAACAGAAACTACCACGTCTCAAAGCAATCTCACTGACAGTCACAATATAAAGACATCAATGCTCTATTTCCATATATTGCAAAATGATTTCAAAAACAGATTAAATATATGATTGCTCTACAAAACTAGAAACTATTTGGGCATCACAAACTCCATGAACTACACCACAGTCAATCAAGACAATTTCACAATAAAACTGACAATGCTTGAAGACAGGGAGTCTAGTCAAACTCAGATCTCCTCCAGACCGTTCTGTAAGACTCCTTGTTTTAACATGGATTTAAACAAAAAAAAGTTTATTTTTGCCAGGCGGCGGTGGTGGAAGCCTCTGAGCCCAGTATTCAGAAGGCAGAGGCAGGTGGATCTCTGTGAGTTCAAGGGTAGTCTGGGCTACCGTAAGTTCCAGGATAGCCAAGGCTACACAGAGAAACCCTGTCTCAAGAAACAAGGGTTTCAAAAGATTTTTCCTTTTAGAAATAATGTAAAGCAAATAAATCCATATATAAAAATGTCTTAGGAAAGAAGAAGCTAATGGAATATGTCACTCTATGTGATAAATTTCAAACCAAATTCCTGAAAGTGGCAGGCAACTGGTTAATTTTAAACATGTATGTGACCATTATAATTTGGTGCCTAGAAGATGTAAAAATATAATCACAACTATTTTATGAAAAATGTGTATTCATATAAGAGAGGAGATTTAGTTTCTCATAGCTGTCAAATAAATATTCTTAACTATATCCATCAAACACTCATTTATTCACCACCTGTCAGAGCACCAGTATGAATTTGCCTCTTAGAACTGTCTTCCTCATGCCTTGTAAGTTTGGGTGTGTTGTGCATTCACTTTTATTCAATTCTATAAAGACTTTAGTCTCTTTTTAGTTTCTGTCTTGGTCCATTTTCCTTCAGTAGTAAGTTATTAAGTTTCCATGAGTTCGTATGCTTTCTGTTGTTTGTTTTTGTTGATTATCTAACTTCAATCTGTGGTAGTCAGAGAGAAATTTCTTGTATCTGCTGAGATGCTGAGACTTGCTTTTGTCAGAGTATGTGATCAATTTTTGAGAAAGTTTTGTGACATGCTGAGAAGAAGGTATTCTTTTGTATTTGCATGAAATGTTCTGTAAAAATCTGTTCTATTTAGTTTATGAATTTAGATAGTCCCAGTATTTGTCTGTTTAGATTTTGTTTGGATGACCAGTCTATTGTCAAGATTTGGGGGACTATGAGGGTCAATATATGATTTAGGTTGTCATAGTGTTTCTTTTTTAAACTTGGTTATGCTTGTTTTTGGTGTATAAATGTTAAGAATTGAAATGTAACTGTGGTGGATTTTTCATTTTTGTATATACTGTCTTTCCCTATTTCTTCTGATTAGTTTTGTTTTGAAGTCTATTTTCACAGATATTAAAATGATTATACCAGCCTGCTTCTTACATTTACTTGCTTGGAATATATTTTTTACATCCTTTTACCCTGACATAATGTCTATCCTTGATGTTAACGTGTATTTCTTTCCTGTTTCCCTATCCATTCTTTTAGTCTGTGTCTTTTTATTGAGGAATTGAGACCACTGATTTTGTGAGTTATCAATGAGCAGGGTTTCTTGATTACTGTTATTTTGTTGTTGTGCTGGTTTCTTTTCTTCCTTCTTTCTTTTGATTTGCAGGCCAGGGATTATTTATTCCTGTGTTTCACGGATGGGGTTGACCTCTTCAGGCTGGAATTTTCCTTATGGTCCTTCCAGTGGAGCCGGATTTGTAGACAGATATTGCTTAAATTTGGATTTACTGTGGAATATCTTTCTTTTTCATTAATTGTGATTGAAAGTTTTGCTGAGTATAGTAGTCAGGGTTGGCATCTGTGGTCTCTTAGAGTCTGTAGCACATCATTTTAGTCCCTTCTGATTTAAAGGTCTCCACTAAGAAGTTAGATTATTCTAAAGGTCTATCTTTATATGCTACTTAGCATTTTTTCCCCCAAAATGCTTTTTCTGTTCTGTATATTTAGAGTTTGATTATTATGTGGACTTTATTTTCTTTTCTAGTCTATTTGTTGTTCCATATGCTTTTTGTGCCTTGATAAAAATCTACTTCTTTAGGTTAGGGAAATTGTCTTCTTATGGTTTTGTTGAAGGTATTTTCTATGCTTTGACCTGCTTCCTCCTTCCCCTATTTCTATTATTCTCAGGTTTGGTCTTTTTATACTGTCCCAGATTTCCAGCATGTTTTCTGCATAGAGTTTTTTTTTTAATTTAACATCTTCTTTGATGAAGGTATCCATTTATTCTATTATGTCTTCAGTGTCTGAGACTTTCTCTTCCATCTCTTGTATTCTATTGGTGAGACTTTCATCTGAGGCTCCTGTTTGAACTTCTAAATTTTTAATTTTCAGATTTCTATCAGTTTAGATTTTCTTTATTGATATTTTTCTTTCAGATTTTGAGCTTTTAAAATTCATTTCCTTTCACTCTTTGTTTGTGTTTTTATAGATTTCTTTAATGGATTGTTCACTTCTTCAAGGACCTCTAACATATTCACAAAGATTTTTTTTGAGGTCTTTGTCTTTTGTTTTAGTCATGTTGCAATTCTAAGTCCTAATGTAGAAGGATTGCTTGATTCTAGTGGAGACATGCTAACCTGGTTGCTATTGATTGTATTTTTACATTGGCATCTATGCATCTGGACTTGTAATGATTGTAATTCTAGGCCCTGATATTTGGTCTTGTCTTTGTTGGGTAGATGTTTTGTTCCTTGGTTTCTGTCACTCTCGCTTATGAGAATGTGATGGCTGTATGTAGCCTTGTAGGAAATGCTTCTGTGATTTTGCCTGGTATGGGGGTTCTGAATACAATGCTTTTCTAGGTGTTGGCAGTTGACACTTAGGAATGGGAATGGCCTAGAAGGCAGCTGAGGAGAGTCACTGGAGAAAGGAAAGCAGAGTGTTTCACCAGTCTTAGTCCCTGGAGGCAGAGAGAAGAGGTCACAGAAGGTAGTCACTTCAGAGGTGGGAAGGACACTCAGGGATTGTATCTCAGGGAGAGGGAAAGCAAAGGTCTGAAGCTGATTGGGTTTGGAGGAGACAGAGAAGAGATGAAGGTCTGCAGTTAGCCTTTCTGCTTCCTGGGCTGTCAGGGCCCATGGGTTCCCAGAGAATAACTATTTTCATATTTAGAACCTAAAAAAAAATCCCAGCATATGTCAATAACTCAAAATTCCCAGCATATGTCAATAACTCAGTAAATGTATGATCAGAGTAGAAGGTTAAACAATTAGAGGGAGTTTTGAGGGAAGCAGTAAAAACCAAGCAGAAGCTCACCTGTGTGTTAACATAATGTTGATATATTTCTTCACTTTAATCAATGTTAAAATAACTACTTTCATTTAGTGCAAAATGAGAAAGTAAAAGATTGCAAGCAAGTAAGCTGTAGTGGAATGAATGCTTGACCATCTGTTGGGAGGCCTCTGGGACCCAGTGCCTCAGACTTGATGATCCTGTTTGAGCCACACAATTCCTTCTTATACTTTGCAGTTGTAAGTGGTGATAAAAGTAATTGATACCTAGTATCTGAAGTAAAATAACAGTTATGACAGCACTTTAAAAGTATAAAAATAATATATGTCAAAATTATCATGGAGTGAGCCAATCTCAGTTAACGGTGTCCCTTTATGTCCCAGGCTATAAAGGAAACTGGAGCTGCTTGCCTTTCTTAGGGCAATGTTTTTCTGACGATGGTTTTGTGATCCTCTTCATCCTTGGAGTGTGCAAGAGATTGCTTGTTTTAAACTTAGATTTTTGGAAGCCTTCTGAAGATCTAAATTAGAATTCCTCACAACAGGTTCAAGTTAAGTAAATCTTAATCTCTCTCTTCATTTCTCTGTTCCTCTCTTCCTTTCTCTTCTTTTCTTTTTCCCTTTTCCTCCCCTCTCTCTGCCACTTTCTGTCTCTCCCCATCTTTCCTCCTTTCTCTCTGTCCTTTTCTCCGTCTCTCTTCTCCTCTTTTTCTTTTTGTATATCTTTTTCTATTCTCCCTTTCAATTCTCTTTATTGTCCCCTCCCCCTTCTGCCTTTCCTCTCCTTTCTTTTTTTCCCCACTGTAGTATAACAGGAGACCCACTGTCTGCCTTCCTTTGTACTGCTCCCTTTATGGCAGAGTTCCTGTTTGCCGTCTGTCAAGAGAGCTTCCTTGTGAGGCTCATCTTGCATTCCCCACTCCTTGAAGCCTATGTAGGTTATTGCAGAAGTTCCCACTGAACTTCCTTTTGATGATATTTTAAGGCACATTGAATACATGAAAGCTATTACTTAACGATAGGCACTGGTAGGTTTGGAGAACTGTTTCCTATGCTAGTCTTCCTTCTCCAAATAGATTTCATGTTCCACAAAGTGCAGAAATCTGGCTGGTTTCATTGCCAAAGCCCCCAGTGTCTGGCAAATGCTGGGCTCAGAGAGGATGAATGAATGATAGAGGTCTGAAAGGGACAGGCATTCCAGGAGATGGAGCATCTGTTAAAAAAATAAAGTCCTTGTTCATTCTCCTCTTGTAAGTTGTCCTTGCTTTCATTGATATTTTACTTCATTATGATTCTCCATTATATCAGAAGCTATCCACTTAGCTCTTGTAAATCCAATGAGATGCTCAGTAGCACATAAATGTGGCTGCTGGTGGAAGGTGTCCAAATGTAGATTGATGGTGTGTAGGTGGCCGTCCAGGGACTCTAGCAGAAGGCAGCACATGGTGAGCATTAGATTTGAGACTGGCTGTAAAAGCTGTTTTCTGGTTGTGACTTTGTAATTTTGCTTTCGGCTGCAATATGCTCATTTCTGATTGTCTGGCGCAGTCACATCCTGGTGTCATTCTTCATCAATCATGAGCTATTTAAAAGCACATTGAGTTGGGAGGTGGTATCGCACACCTTTAATTCCAGCACTCTGGAGGCAGAGGCAGGTGGATCTCTGTGACTTTGAGGCCAGTCTGGTCTGCAGAGTGAGTTCCAGGACAGCCAGGGCTACACAGAGAGACCCTGACTTGAAAAATCAAACCAACCAACCAAACCAAAATGTACTGAAAAAAGCATGGGACAAAACCGGTCTCGCTGAACATAACAGACAATGAGGACTACTGAGAACTGAAGAACAATGGCAATGGGTTCTTGTTCCTATTGCACGCAATGGCTTTGTGGGAGCCTAGGTAGTTTGGATTCTCACCTTAATAGACCTGGATGGAGGTGGGTGGTCCTTGGACCTCCCACAGGGCAGGGAAACCTGCTTGCTCTTTGGGCTGAGGAGGGAGGAAGACTTGATTGGGGGAGGGGGGTAATGGGAGGTGGTGGCGGGGAAGAGGCAGAAATCTTTAATAATCAAATAAATAAATTAATTAATAATAATAAAAAAAAGAAAGTAAAAAAACAAAAAACAAAAAAAAAACCCAAAATGTACTGAAAAGAATAAGAAATAGAATATGATTCTTACAATTTGATGAATGGATAAAAATTATCTTCAAAAGGTCTTCCATAAAGGATTGTGATAAGAAAACAAAGGACCAGGGAGATCGATCAGCAGTTAAAGTGCTTGATGTGCAAACCCCAAACCTATGGAAAAAGAAGGACATAGCTGTCTGTCCTGTAATCCCGGCACCAGGGACGATGAATGGAGAGAGGAGGATTTGGAGGACTTGCTGGTCACAAAGACTGTCAGAATCAATTGTCAGGATCCAGACTCTGCGAGAGACTTTGTTTCAAAAATAAGAGGTGAGTGAAGGGCCGGGCGGTGGTGGCGCACGCCTTTAATCCCAGCACTTGGGAGGCAGAGGCAGGCGGATCTCTGTGAGTTCGAGACCAGCCTGGTCTACAAGAGCTAGTTCCAGGATAGGCTCCAAAACCACAGAGAAACCCTGTCTCGAAAAACCAAAAAAAAAAAAAAAAAAAAAAAAAAAAAAAAAAAAGAGGTGAGTGAAGGAAGAGGAAGGCAATCTACACTGATCTTGCCCTCCACATGGCATGTGAAGCCTTCCTTCACATGCAAACACACACACACACACACACACACACACACACCACACCACACCACACCACACCACACCACACCACACCACACCAATACACAGTAATATATGAAGACAAAGTCTTTCCCCTCTCTGATGCAAAGATGCTTGGTCTAAGGCTGCTGTAGTCAAACACGAATATCGGGGCACATCTCTGGGTAGTGTGAAGCTGTGTGTCTGTTGGTAATGGGGAGCAGGAACTGGAGCAGGAAAGCTGGTAATGAGTCAACTGCCACAGTCTCTGCTTATTCGACTGTCTGAGAAATCCCTTACCTGTGAAAGCTGGTATTGAAATTTTAATTAGAAATTTTCTGTGCACCTGAGGGGCCAGTCAGGGTTTGTAGCCCAAGTACATAGTTCGCATATAAATGGTTTTGAATTAGAATAGTGATTGTCTTACTCTTAGCTTCTGAAATCATGGTATCCTGACCCCCCCAACTTAATCTCATTTTGCTTTGATTCCCATAACAGCCTCGTGAAACTCAGAGGCAAGCATTACTAACCTCAGAAACATACTCCACACTAACCTTCAAAGATGCCCAGGTGACTTACCTCATAGTGGGTCGTCAGGATCAACCCCGCTCTCCTATGCCTGTCAGGAAGTACCGGAATGTATGCGAAGTTACCATCTTCATAACAACACTGAGCTATGTCTTAAAGTTCAATCACTGTAAAAGAATATAGTTTTTACACATCAAGTTTAGTGTGAGATCTCCTCTGTCCGTTTTTTTGGGAAATTTGTTCTGATATAGCCTGCTTTTCATTCATCTAGGAAACTCAAAGGGTACTTTTCAGAATGATTCAAGGTGACTTTCTGTCCCTGTCCATATAAAAAATGCTAGAAATGCTTTTGGTAGAGAGGAGGAGACACTAATTTCATATAGGACACTCAGTTACAGCAGGGGGATGGCTCTGTGTGTGCAGTGAAGATTCTCGGAGACCCCATGTTTGTTTACCTACTCGTTACTACCCAGAAGATGCCTGGGTGCTAATGCTCTCAAGAGCAATTGTGCTGTGTTCAGAGTGCTCGGAACCAGCCATTTTGGTTTGGATTTTTGGTCTCTAAAATAAATGCTAAACATTTTCCCTGCCCTTGGAGGCTGTGCATTCTGCTTCCTAGATCTTGGGCGTAAGCCCTATCTGAGCCCTATTCCTTTTCTGGTGTTGCCAGCTGGGGTTCTGAGTAGTTGGTTGAGATATGAGAACTATATAGATGCCAGGACAGAGCCTACATCCATGGTTGCTTAGTCACATCTAGAGGAGTCTCTCATCTATTTTCTGGGCTTCGTGCCTTGTCCTCTTTCTCCCTCTCCAATCCTCATTTAGACCTGCTAGCTCATGTCCGTGTGTTCTTGTACTGCACCTATGACCTCACCTAAGAGTGTTTAGGAAGCATATTAAATTATGAAGCTTGGACTTTATGTGGTCCACCAAAAGCCAAATTTATGCTTTTAAACCATAGCTTTGAAAGCATACATCTGCTTTGAGACAATTGTCTTATAAGTACAGGACAAAACATCATGGCTGGAGGAAGAATATGGAAAAAGGGGAGAGAGTTGTTTAGAGTTTTTATGATGGGAAGAACTTCAGCATAATTTTGTTTGAAAGAAGAACCCGCGGATAAGAGGCTTGGTGTCATGTGGATACCAAACAAAGTAGTGTGGGAAGACCTAGTAATCTATCTGTTGGACGTTTAGACATAAACCAGAAATGTGGATCTTACAATTCTACACTATGATGGATTGATTCTTTTGCTTGTTGACATGCAGGTAGTGAGATGGGTTATAATATGTAGGGCAGAAAAAAGTCAATTAATTTTGAGTGAAATTCTGTTATTTCTAATTATTATATATAACTCCTAGGGTGATATAAACTGTCATCCTAGTGATGTGGGTTCCCTTCTGTATATGTTGTTGCTTTTATTGGTTAGTGAATAAAGAAGCTGCTTGGGCCTGTGAAAGGGTGAAACAGAACTAGGCGGGGGGAGGGGGGAGAGGATCTAAACTGAATACTAGGAGAAAGTAGGTGGAGTCAGGGAGAAGCCATGGAGTCATCAGAGGAGAAAGGTATGAGCAGCCAGCTGGAATCTTGCCAGTAGGCCACAAGCCTCATGATAAAATATAAAATAATAGAAATGGGTTAGCCAAAGATATAAGCGCTAGCTAGCAATATGTTTAAGTGATTGGCCAAACAGTGATTTAAATAATATAGTTGATTATTTTGACTCTGGGCAGTCAGCAACAAACAAGCTGCCCCAGACAACAATCCTAGAGTCATTTACATAATATGGAACCTCAGAATGGTTACTAGTTAAGAAATGGGTTAACAGATTTTGAAGCAGGATAGACCTATGACCTCTGTTATCTCAGCAGGTATAGAAACCAGTGGGTCAGTTCATTCTCAAGATAACTTTGTCCACACAGGCAGTGAATAGAGAGCATGCAAGGCTGAATGAGAAGTTCAAGAGCAGACTTCATCTCAGTTACAAATGAAAAATACTCAAGAGAGTTTGGAGTGTGTCTATTGATGTTGCCATGAAGCTGATGGGAACTACGAACTATTATCATTTTGCTATTTACATTAATAAATCTTCTCCCATACTTCAGGAGCTTAGGAGGGTCTTCTATTAATGTTCTAAGGAAACATGAAGATGCATCTCCAGATTATGTGGTAAAACCTGTATGAATACTGCTCACTTGTGAGCTACAAATTGCCTCATTTTAAAGAAACCTCTAGGAAATGATGTGAGGGATGGCCATATCCTAATGTCAGGCGCTCCAGAAGACTTTGGTGGGTAGGAGAATCTCAGGGGATGATTGAGGAAGGAACAGTAATGGAAAATGCAAATGGAAAGTACTTTTTAAAATATTAATAGTGCATGGTCTAACAGAGGCCCAGATTCCTGCAAGCCAACGTGCTTGTGAATTAGTGAGAGACAAGAGAAGGAAATCCTTCAGGGTGCAGTGCACCTTGGACTGCTGTTCAGTTAGAGGAATTCCCAGGAGTTTATGGCTCACTAGCAAGCTTCACCAGAGCGGGGTTCTTCTCCAGGCCATGAGGAGGGGTAGTGCTGTGGGAAAACCTGCAGTAGGCATAAGTTTCTACTCCAGGCACTCAGCCCTGACTCGGGTATTGTGCTCTGTCCCATTTTTGTGTCTTCAGTGTCCTTCCATCTGAAGGATTCATCCCTCCATTCCTGCTGTGAGCTGTGACACTTATGCTTCTGGTTTTATTCGGTACTCCCTTTTCCCAAGCAGTAAAGAGACAAAGAAGCCATTGACTCATTCAGTTGAAAAAAAATAGAAAACACCAGCACGGTATTCTTTTATTTTTACCCTGCTGTCACTTTACAGGAGACAGGAACATAAGGTCAGTGGGTCCTAAGAGAGGTTATTGGTGGGGTTCAGGAAAAATGCTTCCCCCTGGGGACTTGAGAAATTGGCTTGGCTGCTTGTCGATGACCCTTGTTCAAACAGAAGAAAAAGAGGTCAGCCAGTGGCTTACACCCATGGCTATTTCTTCAAGCCATATTGGGTTCCCACAGATACATTTTCTGCTTTACTCCTAAGGCAGTTGGTTGTATTTAGGAATTGTTTTTTAAGTAGTGGAAGGTGAAGAGACATTTATAGGTCAAAGGAAAAGTTCTTTGGAATAAATGATGCTTGGGAGCCCTGTGGAAAGCAGACAGGGCTTCCCTGTGTAACTCTGGACCATTACATCCCCAAGTTCTACTCTAGAAGGCAAGAGACTGGACCCAATTCAAAAGGAAGAGTGGAGGGTACAGCAGAGCAGAGCAGAGCAGAGCAGAGCAGAGCAGAGCAGAGCAGAGCAGAGCAGAGCAGAAGGGTCACTATCTCGGGAGCTTTAGAGAGTCCTGTCATCTCTCTCTGTCTTTGCAGCTACCTCTAGAATATTTTGCAGGCTGCATAACTGATGCCCAGAAACCTTAGCTCCAGTGTGTTGGTTGCTGTCATAGTAACTTATGTACAGGATGTTTCCTGCACGTGATATTATTCCAGGGCAAGGCTGTATTCCTTGACTGTGTGTTCTCAAGCACAAACACAATTATAGGCACAAATATGTAGCTTAAAATATTTACAATATGAGGCTGGGCATTCATAACTAAAAAAAATTTACAATATAAAAAAGAGAAGATCGATTATTTGGCAGCCCATTTTGAGTTTCACAGAGTTTTTCCATCATTCATGTTCAGAAATTCTTTAAATTGTCAGGAAACAACATAGTTAAATCGGGAGAAGGAATAAAAATGTCCATACCAAGGTATCATGAGAGAGGAGTATGCTAGATCTGAGTTTTTCAGGCCAAACATCTGGCCTGGTATTGTATTTTGGCTCTTGTTATGCTACTGATCAGAGGTAAATTTAGTAAATGGAGAGAAAAGGAGAGAAGACAATTTTATTAACTCTAACCATTTTGCATGTGACTGACTTGATAGAACCATGCCATAAAAATTGCCTGCCAAGGAGCCAATTCTGTCTCTTGTTATAGAGAGGAAGGGGAGATGCTAGCACAAGGATTGGAATATTATTGACCTGCTATTTCTTAGGATATCCTTTAGACTATGATGGGAACCCTTCTGTAAGAAGGCCTTTGCTAAAACACAAAAGACAACAAATTTACTATGGCAAAACTTCATGGACTTAATCATAGTTCTAGGGTCCAGTCAGTCTGCACCTAAAATGATTCAGAAATTTCCAGTGACCACCATGGGCCAGTTATGTTTATAGACAGATGAAAAGAAGTGACATACAAAAATAGGAAATAAGGAAGAGCCAACCCAAGTGCTTAAAGTTGTGTTTGTCCTGCATGTATAAACAGTTGGTGCTTGCAATTAGATTTGGCTTAGCAATGTTTTTTAAAAAGAAGAGTAAAGCACACTCTGCAGACACATCAGGTTAGGTTACAGTACACTGTCTACAGAAGTCTTTAGGCTAAACGATATACATAGGAAAGTGGCCTAAGATCAAATTTAGCTTTGGGAAAGAACAATAAGAAATATAGCCGGGCGGTGGTGGCGCACGCCTTTAATCCCAGCACTTGGGAGGCAGAGGCAGGCAGATCTCTGTGAGTTCGAGACCAGCCTGGTCTACAAGAGCTAGTTCCAGGACAGGCTCCAAAACCACAGAGAAACCCTGTCTCGAAAAACCAAAAAAAAAAAAAAAAAAAAAAAAAAAAAAAAAAAAAAAAATAAAAAAAAAAAAAAGAAATACGCTGCCACAGAACTATTAGGTTTACTTTGGTGCCATCTAACCCCAAACTAGTACTCACTGTGTATGCTGCACACAACCCTCTCAGGTGGCTTAAGATACTCAGTATGTCCAGGACAGCATTTACAGGGCATCCCATTTGCTACACAATTCATTTTCCTTTTTATATTTCACCTCAACATTAATATTTCCAATACGAATGTAAGTTCTTTGGTTCTTAATTATTCACTAATAAGCCTGGCTCTCAGTTTGAAATTTTCTTGCCTTCTTTTCCCTTTAGTTTGCTTTTCTGGGAAGATTCCATTGGCACAGGAAAGGAGTATGTTCTGTCTTACTCATTATTCGAGTAAGAATTCTCTTGTACATTTCTGCTACACTAACTCCACATTTCTTTTGAGGACTCAGTTTAATAGACACTCCTACCCCCTTCCTGTCCAATACCTGTTAATCTTTCTCTTATCACTATTTTTATTTGTTTAACCCAGAGTTGTATTTAGTAACATAGTGGTGCTATACATGCAGACCATATTCAAAACCACAGAGAAATAACTTTTTATCTGAGGGATGAAGTAGAGATTCCCTTGACTTAATGTCTTCAAAGGAGAAAATAATGGGTAAGTTACACAATGCAGGCATTTTATTAAGCAAATGGTAAAAGTAAAATTAGGCTTAATGTTCTTAATAGCCTTCCCAATGTGCTGAAAAGGGGGAGGTTTGGGCATTTCCCAAGCCCTTGATGTATCCCGCATTTAGGCTTTATTTGTTAGTCATTTACCATGTCTATTTATATAGATTTTTATTTTTTGCTTTGCAATTCAACAACTAACACCATTAAAGAGTGTATTCTTTAGGACACCAGCTGGTTTCTTTTCTCCTAAATGGGCACAGTGTTCCTGAAGACGAGGCAGCTAGAGTGGAAGTGTGCCCTCTTTCTTTGTGAAGACTGTCTAAAATTGAAAATAACTTTTTTTTTCAAGTAGCAATTTGTCATAGCAGGGGCCATGGCTCACCAACACTTACTTATTGAGGATTGAGAATAGGAAAAAAGCATGAGGTATTATCTTCTGAAGAGACCAGAAGATGGGAAAACTTTCAGAGATTGGCCATGAGCTTTCTCTGTTTCCAAGGGGGAAAAGGCAATCTTATTTAGTGGATAAAGAACCATAATGCTGTAATGTTTCTGTCCTGTGTATGCACCATAGCACCTCCGTGTGCTCTTTCAGTGAAGCGCTCTCAGCTTTGCATAGCTGCTTTAGGGTAGAGTGGTCCACTTTAGGAGCACATCCGTGCTGACAGTATTGTACATGTGGCATAGAGTTATAGAACAAGAGAATCATACAATTAACATGTAGTTCAAGGACAGAATAACCCTCCATTGATCTAGGCATAGGCAGTCACATTTTATTGTTAATAATTCAGAAACCATATACACCAAAGAAGAAGGGGGTCTTCCCAATTCTCTACACAGATAGCCATCCTTCAAGGGTGGATATTACTAGGAATTTTGGTTCATGGAGCTAAAGATCTATACCTCACGGAGTTGAATGCCTTCTTCGAGGAAATCTGAGGATGGGCCACATAACTCTTAAACAGAGAACTATTTGTTATAGGTGAATCTTAGAGATAGGTCACATTTGGACTGGTTTGTTTCGAGATTCTACCTTTTGCTCTTATAAATGGGTATTTGTTTAACGATCTGTGTAGTGAAGGAGGCTTCTAATAGTTGTTTTCCCCCAGTAAACGTATTTACTTTCAGTGAGGGAAGGGTGGTGGGGCAGTGGTAGTGGGTGGGTGGGGAGGTGGGGCTAAAATTGAAGTAGTGAGGCAGCCATGAAGAAGGCACGCTCAATGAGGTTAGACGGCACAGCTGAAATCGAGTCCTTGCCTTAAGGAGGTAATGTCCTGGCAGTTCCCACGGCTGCCTTTCTGAACTTTTCCCCCCCTTTTTTGTCTTTTAGGAACATTATGAGGGCCTGTAGCCAAGCTTAGGGAAACATGCTGGGGAAGTCGTGCTTTTCAGCTCAACTTGTAAAGCTTCACCCTCTATAGGTCCACCACCAGCATGCACAGGCATTGACTGGGAAATGCACAATCTGGGTCACATGAGGTTTGTGTGTCTATATGTGTAAATGTTTGGTATATGTTTATGTAGTTACACACATGTGTTCAAATGTGTATATGCATATGGTGTAACTATAGGTATATATCTGTGTACATAATAGTATATAGTATATATAATGTATACATATGCACACACACACACGTATATACATACACACATACATTGGTAAATAAGTTTGTGTGTGTGTGTGTGTGTGTGTGTGTGTGTTTGGAGGGGATGGTATGAGTCACCTTGGGAAATTGATCTTACTTTCTGGTAGTATATATAAGGACCTGTTAGGCTATGTCAGCTAGAATCAATATTCCTTGGAAATACCTGGGAAACCTGATGTTTGGAGCTTGGGCTGTAACCAGGTTTTATGGATATATACATGGGAGATAGATAATGAAAAAGTGTGTGTTCCAGAAGTAAGCTCTGATGACTTGAAATTGACAAGCTCTGTGGGCCTAAGTCCCTGGCAGATAGAGTGCATTTAAGAAAATATTTAGGGACATAATGCCAGTTTTGTTTGTTTATTTTATTCTCCTCTTATTTCACGTTTTCCCCTACTGCCTATAATTCAATCTTATCCTTGGACCTGAGTGTATTGCCTAAGGGGAGAGATGAACAAGCAAGTGTTTCAAAAGTCTAAACCTTAGGGAAATGCAGAGGATTCGAGGTGAGGGAAATGTTATGAGAAAATACTTTCAGTTAGCCTTTGCCGCATGACAAGCTTCTCCAGAATTTCACAGCTAATACAAACACCATTTATTGTTGCCTGAACATTGCTGATATCAATCAGCATAGGATGACTGTGGCTGAGATAGATTCCGGGTTGGCAGTCAATGTACACAAGGTTGCGTGACCTCTGTCCATGTCTAGGGACTGGACGATAGATGGGGGTTGAAAAAGTTCTCCTTGAGACTTTATCATGTGCATTCTGACTTTGATTTCTTCACACCTTAGCAGTGGGCATCCTCCCACCTGTCAATCATCTACATGAGGCCTGTATCAGAGCTGCTGTAATATCCCTTTCATTGACTAGAGAAAGACGGATTTAAGGAGTGGGGAGGCGGCTTCCATTCTGATAGGAGGAGCCAGTAATATGTCTCCCAAAAGGGATGCTCCTGGGAAGAGAAGGAGAACTGTAGCCAACTGTCCAATCTGCTACATGTATCACGAAAGACTGTGGTGCCTTGAAACTGAAAGCCAGGTAAAAACCCTTGTATACGACTGCTCACAGGGAGGAAAGATAGATAGTCCCTTTCCCATTTGGGGAAAAGTATGAAGCCAGAGGTTGTGTGACAGGGATAGTGCTTGGAACAATGCTTTTGGGAAAGAGCTGTGAAAAATATGTAGAATTTCATTTAAATTTGGAGAGAGAGAGAGAGAGAGAGAGAGAGAGAGAGAGAGAGAGAACATTGAGAACATTTACTGCTCCCCTCACAACAGTAAGTTATTGAGTGGATTGGCTACCAGAGACAGAGATGTCTCCTGTCCTCCTTCAGCACAAGGAAGCCATGAATGTAACAAAGAAACATCCATAGGTATGGGACATTGAGGACCAAAGACCTTCTGAGATTATATATTTGCCATCCACCAGAATAACACTTGAAAAATGACAGCCGATATTCTACCTGTCTTCTGTTGGAGGTAAGAGAACACACACACACTTTTTTTTAAATTGATCTATTTTTTGCTTTAAGATATTATGAAGGGGTAATATATAGAAAATATCATCTCTCTGGCTCTGGGCAGTGGACAGTATGAGAGGACCAGTTTCCTTGACCTCAAGTCTGTTCATTTTCCTATAGGTCAACATTATGACTCCACAGAAGGCATTTCTATCTTAGAAATATTTAACGCAGCAATGTTGCAGTGTTGCTCTAGCCTTGGAATGAGGTATTTGAAGCATAGCCGGAGCTGACTGTGGCCAATGGGGAAGGAGTGACTAGGGCCAAGTGGGACTTGGAGACTGGAGCAGTCTGTGAGGAGTGTCAGAAGTGCCACGCTGGAAGTGATTTGTATTCCAGATGAACAATACTTCTGACACTGAAGCCAAGTGTCTGCAGGATGTGGAACCCGCACAGGGAACGGTGGGGATTTTGAGTTATTTTTCATTATGAAGGTGCCAACGTGTCTGAGCTTATGCTGAATCCGAAGACATTGTTGCTGGGAAATGGGAGGCAATGAAGCAGTACATCGAACAAGCATTGATTGGCTGCACCTGAAAAAGGTGAAAGGTGGGGGCACACTGAAAGGAATGCAATGTTTGGGGCCCAGGTTGCATAGATTCTTCCAGTTATTAGTCTGGTAAGGCAGGGGCTGGGGCCATGAGCTCAATAAGTGAGAAGTTACTGGGCTGAAGCTGTTTTATCCTTGGGAAAATGTAAAGCTTTGGAGAGCACTTAAAGTCCCCAGTACACTCCCACAGGATTGAAAGGAGCCAAATTCGCGGGCAAGGGGCTGACCGAAGGAAAGACCAAAGAAGCATTCTTCTAGGAATAGGGCAAACTGACTTGTTTGTCGAATCAGTGAACACCAGCTTCGGCTTCTCATTTGGCTACTGTGGATTTCTTCACCTCTCAAGTCTAATCCTCTCCCTGTCTTCATAATGTATAAAATGGAGATAAACCGATAGTACAAATGCCCAATCCCTGTTTGTCTCTGCTTCTGTCTGGAAGGCTGCTCTTCTCAGGTCTTGAGAGAAGGAGGCAGTGGTGGCAGAGATTGTGTTGAAATGGTATGTGTGGCCCTCCCTGTTAGAAGCGTAGTATTGACTGTGGGCCACACTGAGGGTAACAAAGGATTTGCTTCAGGCACAACATGAAAGAGGCACCCCAAACTCAGTCTTCAAGGTAAATACTGTTTTAATGGAATTTTTAACAGGAAAAATCAGTACAAAAAAAAAAAAAAAAAAAAAAAACAGCAGGATAAACGAACTGCCCGAGCTTTAAGTAAAGATGGAATCATGAAAAATACCACGCTGAGCTGTGTTGGAGCTGGAGGCAGAAAGGAGTCTGGAAACACTAACTGCTTTATTTAAAATTTTGATATATTATTTATTCACCAGCGCTTTTTATATGTTGGAGATTTTAAAAAAGTCTGTGTACCCATTACTTAATTTGGTCACTGAGTTTGGGCATCTATTTAAATTTTAAACCTTCATTTTGGTTTCCCTAGTTTTGCTGCTTTGTTTTTTGTTTTTAAATCTAATCACTCTGAAATCCTGGCAGCTCCTACTGTAAGCTACATTTTTATATTTAAAAATACCTAGGCCTGTTCTGTATGGCTGCTATAACAAATTGTCACAAACTTGGACTTAAAAACACCTCACACGAAGTCATAGATCTCAAGGCAGTTTCCTTGGACTGGAATCCAGGTGTTGACAGGGTGGTGTTCACTCTGGAACTTTTGAGAACATTCCCTCTTCCTGCTTTTTCAGCATCTAGAAGAGCAGCCAATGCATTCCTCGGCTCTGGACTCATTTCAGTATCAAAGCCTTCAAGATCACATTGTCTTCTGTGGTCAGCATCATTCTCTCTGTATTTCCTTGACAGGAACAAGCGTGATTATATTTAGGACAGTCACTCAGATATCCCAGAATAATCTTCCCATCTCAACGTAGATCCTTTAATTTTATCAGTAAGATCTCCCTTACGTTGTATAGTGCAGGCTGTGGTGACTGTGGCTTAAATGGCCCTGAGGACCACTGGCCAGCTTCTCATCAGCTAGATGATACAGGCTGGTTATGCTGATGTAGATCAGCGTCTATGCCTTGTTGTTGGAGACTATGGATGTCTTCTTAGGAGAGGAGGAGGTGACAAAAGGATATAACTTTCCACTTTATGAGCCTGCCTAGTATGGTAGTTGGCATCAGGGGCAAAATGGAGGACAGGGTGGTAATTGTTATCATTTTCCTTCATACAGAGCCCCGCTTGAAAAATAAGACAGAGTAAAGCCTCATGCTGAGCATTTGGAGATGTAAATATCGGACTCTTGAGCTGAAGTTCCAAGGACAACAGCCATACATGTGGAACAGATTTTATGAGGCTGATTGACTAGAAATTTGTGTTTGTGAGGAATTGGAATCTTGCAGAAATAGGGCCAAATTATATTGGACTATCTTTAGTCCTCTCTATAACCACTCCTTACCTACTTCCGTGCCTGACCTAATATCCTTGTGACTATTGAATAAAGTTATTTTGAATATGTTAATAGGCCAGTAGCTCCTACAAACACCAAAGCTAAGAATGTCACCAGGTAACACCTGATACGTACAGTGGGGATTCCCCTACATTTCTGTAACACACCTATGTGATATTCCCACCAATACATTTGAAAAATGCCTTGACTTATGACTTTTTTGATATGTAACTATAAAAACTCGATGAATTGTTTTAACATTAGGATGTGCTTACCAGCTGAGGTCACATTTTATAGCTTATTCAGGGGTGGTATCTTGAGGATTAAGGTGAGATGGCACAAGGTTATCTAATCTGGAGATCTATTTATATATACAGTGTCTTACCCCTAATCTCATCTAATCTATCCTAACATTTTGAATAAATATAAGTGAAATTTCTCAGAGTTGATGTCAATGTAGCACGGTGGCTAGTTGTCTATTAAGTTAATGCATCCCAAAAGATTTTATCTGCTCATTAAAAGAAAAGTTATGTCAGACAGGGTTGAGCGATGAATGGTAATTGAGAGGCTAAAAGTTTTATGTTTCTGCCTTGAAGTTTTTGGTTAGATCTGAAATATCAATCTTGGCCTGAACCCTCTGTTATCTTTATGTTTTTATTTTCTCATACTTTAGTTATCTGTGTATTTCTTTCTTTTCCTTTTCCCCAGCATAAAGGTAAGTTTCTTGTTTACTGTTGGTTCTCTGGCATCTTCTCAGAGTGATCTTCAGAGCTCCACGGATGTTTTCACAAATCAAAAGTTATCTAAAATTACAGATTGAAATTAAATACACTGAAAAAATAGAGATATAGTATGATCTATTGTGCTTTCACCTGCCACGTATGTTTGATCCAATTAATAAGAGGAAGAAGTTAGAATGTCTGCATTGGAATATTCTTTTGGGGAGTAGGTCTTTCATCTCTCATCCATCATGCTGACTCCATCCTCTGCTAACCTGAAAATAAAGCAAATGGAACATCACAGCCTGGACACAAAACACTCTCAGTGATGGGGCGAAGGTGAGCACCCTAGGCTGAGTCACACACAGGTAAATTAATGGCATCTTTGCCATCTGATTGCAAGGTGAAATTTTCAAAGAGACCCCCAGTTCACTGAAGAGTACATGAGATCTTAGAATATTTAAAATCACCCTCTAATTACTTAAAGCATTTTTTCTAGATTTCTGACCCCTAATAGCAACAAAGCAAAGAATTTATTCGTAATTATGGGAGGATTCAGAATTTCCCTAACACCCCTTCTATTATGTTTAAGGTGGGGGGTCCTACCTCTGACGATTGTCTATTACATTTTCCTGGGAGAAGTTAATAGGATAAGAGCCATTGCTATGCCTTTGAGAAACCCAGATGTCATCAGCACTTGGTTTGGATGATTGTGGCAGTGGGATGTGTACACAAAATACTGTGTTGATGTTAGACCAAGGATGTCAGTGAACAATTGAGCAACTTGGCTTTTGTGTCAGGGGAGTCACTGCTGCCGTGCAAGCAGTAGTGCATGAAGGCTGGGAAATTAAAAGGCCTAACCACATGTCCACAACCATCTAAGATACTTTATGTTCTCAAGTGAAGTGAAACGCAAACACAAATAGCCAGGAGGGCGAAATTTAAATTAAACTTCAGAATCGTTTTGTGTTTGAACCATCTATAGTGTTTCCAAGCCTGCTGATAATGCTGCTTTCTCTGGGAGCTTAAAACAATAACCCAATACAAGAATCTTCCTCGATTCTATAGTCTCAGTTTACAATGCTGTGCACACATTCACTTGGAAACATAAGAGTTTGATGTAACCTTCTAGAAGGAGTTTCTTAGTTGGAACAGCCACATAGGAGTTTTTCCATGTTGCTGACCTGGTATGCAACAGGGTCTCAGGGTGGGTTAACTTGGGGTTTCTTATTAGATAGCTGCACTTAGAAATGCCACATTAAACAAACATGCACACACACACACACATCCCCACACACAACTGAGCATGTAGGAACTTGCTTGTATTTCTAATGCTGCTGAGATGGAGACTGAGTATTGCTGGTCAACCAGGCTAGCCTTCTTGGGGAGTTCCAGGTCAAGGAAAGACTTTGTTTCAAGCACGAATAAAAAAAGAACATATGGGGCAGAACAAAATGACATGTAGATGGCATTCTAAAGATGGATAAGCATCCTGTTCGCTGTATCCTGCTTTATCTGTTGTATAAGTATCCCCTGACTGTCTTTTCCTCAGCTTAGGTCTCCTATCAAGAGATGGTCCTAAAAGACAAGGGCATTTCTTGGCACAATTCAGATTAAAATCTTTGAGAATTTTTTATTCTTTGAGTCACAGACCATCTGCAGAAATTTGACTTTTAGGGGAGGTTGAGTCTACCATGGTACCATGAAAACAACAGTGTTGCTGCTTGAGTAACTGCAATTATGAACTTTATTTCTGAGATCAAGACTCTTTCTGTCTTGTTGGGGGCTGTTCTAACCAAAATGATCCTTCAGTCTAAATTTAAATTAAGAAACTAACTAATGGGATCACGCTGCGCCCCATGCTTCGCCCGCCTAGGTCCGAATAGTAGAATCCAGAAGGTGAGCGAGGCTTCCAGGTGCTCAGAGACCCATAATGTCAGTAATCCGTACATCCGTCCATGCCAAATGGGTCGTGGGAAAGGTGATTGGCACAGCCATGGTAAAAACTGCTAAAGTCAGAGCAACCAGACTTGTTTTGGATCCCTACTTGCTAAAGTACTTCAACAAGCGGAAAACCTACTTTGCTCACGACGCCCATCAGCAGTGCTCCGTCGGGGACATCGTGCTCCTCAAAGCTCTGCCGGTTGCGAGGTCAAAGCACGTGAAACATGAACTGGCTGAGATCATTTTCAAAGTTGGCCAAGTTATCGACCCAGTCACAGGAAAGCGCTGTGCGGGGACCGCCTTCCTAGAAAATCCACTCAGTTCAGAAACTGCTAACCCAAGTAAAACTCCAGAGGAACTCAAGGTGTCTTCCACCTAGGGAAGAAGGAGCCAAAGGGATTTCTGTCTTTATGTCTCCTCTCTGACTTCCGTCACTAGCCGTCCAGTTTCCCTTGTGACATGAATGAAATAGTAAAGTAAATGAAACAAACAAACAAACAAAAAAAAAAGAAACTAACTAATGGGAAAATCTGAGTGAAATATATGAAAAAATAAGCTTCTTGTGGGAGGAAAGAACAATGTCACTGATGTCTAAAGGTGTAAAGTAAAAATTTCAAGTTACTAGTTCCTTTAGTCTATGTAGAAATATATTTTTTGTTTCAAACACATCTATCAGGTTTGCTACATAGATATGTTTTATTTCCTTAGGAATATTTAAAAAAGATATCAATACATAATTCTATACAGGTGTTTGAATAGGACAACTAGGTGAAAAGGAAGAAAGTGAAATCACCGTCTTCAAGAACAGCTGTTGTTCCTTCAGGCAATTCTAGTGACAGGGACTTCTCAGGTGTTTTTGGAGAGTACACATTCTTCACCCACAGCAGATAAGTGCTAAGTCACTGAAAACTTCTCTTCAGGTTAATAGAAATTTACATGTTTGAACCTCAACTTTGAGTTTTTGCCTTGGAAGCAAAATTCTCTTTATTTCTTTTGGCCAGAAATTGTTTTCTCTCCAGAGAGAAGCAAAGTGAAAAAAAAAGCTTTCTTATTCCCAGTAAGGAGAGACAAAAAGAACTTTCTAGATATTGGTCATCATCTATGATAACTTTAAATCTTTCTATAAATGTTTGCATATTATCCCCAGTGTAAAATGGTTTCTTAACCCATGTTTGAGCAGAATTTATGTTTGATTGATGAATAGATGAGAACAGTGTTCTGATAAATGACTTCCAAGCCTTGACCAAACACTACCATGCAGGGTTTCTACTGTGGGAGTCATTAAGTGAGTCTTTGGCCACAGTATTGGATGTCTGCCTACTCTTAGATAATGTGTCTAGACATTGGATCTAAGCTGCTAAAAATCTGTGTCTTCCAAAGAAAAGCTTGGATAATCTTTAGCTCCAAGCAAGGAACCTATGAATTCTTGAAATACATTTTTTTTTTTGCTAAGCATGTCATCCTTCAGTTGAAACCTTGAGCTGTGTCAGATAGTTAATATATCAATGTGATTTTTAGCAAAGACTTTGAACTATGGTACCAGCTGACCTCTGGAGGAATTGGAGAACTAAGGTCAGGTGAAGAGATGGTCTAAAGTGTTTATGGAACTGACTCTCAGTAGAAATGTTGGATTTCAGTGTTTAGGTGAGAGTCCTTCATTGGCAATACTTCATTTTGCAAAATGTTGCTACAAGAATTAAACACACACTATCAGCGTGACACCACTGGGAGACATCAAGTAGAAACATTTACTTGGTACCTCATGGCTCTTGTTTGTATACGTTTTCCATTGCTGATTTAATTCTTTATTCTTTTCTGTACATGCAGTGATTGTGGTTGTCATACCTTGCCTGACTTCTGTGAGAACTAAACCTCTGGATGATTCTGGGCATCAATATACAAAACTAGAAAGGAGAGAAGAAAGGATCGAGGAAGGGGGAGAGGGATTCCTATCCAACCTTCTTTCTGTGACAACCTGCAATGTTTCCTGCTTTGGTTTGAGTCTTACTGATTACTGGTTCCAGACCTGTAGAGGAGGAGACCTCCAAGATGAGCTTAGTCTCAGCCACTGTCTAATTTCAAGCACATGAGGGATTCTGAACGACAGCTACCTAGCTGACTCCAGCCATCCTCAGATTGGTGAGCAAAATAAATGATTATCTGTTTGGGCCACTGCTTAGGCAAAATTCATCACTCTGCAATACATACCCAGAACAGGTTAAGATGCTAAGAATGGAGAGGTATAGTCTTTCTTATCTCTGAAGGCATGATTAGCAGAAGCTTGATAGCCCTTGAAGCCATGTTTGTTGATGACACAAAGGACACCAAAGAAAAGTTGTTGGCTGTTGGAGGACTTGTTCTCCAAGAAAGTTTGCAAACATATTTGCCTAGAGAATCTAGCAGATTTGAATAACTAGGTTTCTAGGTAGGCTATTGAAACTGTCAACTTTTGGCTGATAATCTGGATAAAGAGAAATGAGTCATGTACAATTTTTCAGCCAAAATTTAGATATCTAAAAAAAGTGTCAGGACTTTCATATTTGAAAATAAGACTGTTTCTCTTAACAGAACACCAATGACACAAACACTAAGATCAACAATTAATAAATGGTACCCCATGAAACTGAAAAACTTCTGCAAGACAAAGGATACTATCAATGAGTCAAAAAGGCAGCTTACGGAAAGAAAAATGATTTTTACCAATCTCATATCTGATAGAGGTCTAATATCCAAAATATGGAAAGAACTCAAGAAATTAGATCTAAAAACCAATTAATAATAATAATCCAATTAAAAATAAGCACAGATCTAAACAGATCATTATCAATACAGAAATGTCAAATGGTTGAGAAATACTTTAGGCAATTTTTAGCATCCTTAGCTAGCAGAGAAATGAAAGCCAAAACTACATTAAGCTTGATTATCATTTACTTAACAGATAATATCCACTTATAAGTGAATATATACTGTATTTGTATTTCTGGGCCTGGATTACCTCACTTAGGATTTTTTTCTCTTTGTATCCATTTGCTTGCAAATTTCACAATGTCATTTTTAACAACTGAGTAATACTCCACTATGTAAACGTACCACATTGTCCTTATCCATTATTCAGTTGAGGGATATCTAAGTGGTTTCCATTTTCTGTCTATTATAAATAAAGCCTCAGTGAACATAGTTGAGCAAATATCCTTGTGGTCGAATGGAGCTTCCTTTGGGTTATACCCAAGAGAGGTATAGCTGGGTCTTAAGGTAGATCAATTCCTAATTTTCTGAGGAACCATCTTATTGATTTTGATAATCAATGTATAAAAGTTTGCACTCCCACTAGCAATGGAGGACTGATCCCCTTTCCCCACATCCTTACCAGAATGAGCTGTCACGTGTGGTTTTTATCTTAACTGTTCTAATTGGTGCAAGATGGAATCTTAAAGTAGTTTTGGTTTGCATTTCCCTGATGGCTAAGAATGCTAAACATTGCTTTTCGAACACATTGTCTCTGTAGGGATACCTTGTTCAGCCTAGATATAGTGGGGAGGGCCTTGTTCCTGCCTCAAGGTAATGTGCTAGACTTTGTTGACTCCTTATGGGAAGCTTTACCCTCTTTGTGGAGTGGATGGGGAGTGGAAGGGGGATGATGGAGGGAACAGAAAGAGGGGGAGGGAGTGGGAAATGGATTTTGGCATGTAAAATGAAGATAGTTTTTTTTTTAAAAGAAAATTAGAATATAAAAGGTAAAAAATAAAAACAGAGAAGTTGAGCTGATGCCTGTATGGAGCATTCACCTCTATGTTCTAATCTCTTTGGCGAAAAAAGATACCTGCAGGCTATGGAAAGAGGAACATAGAAACCAACCCAGCCCCAAGACCCTTGACCTACAATCTGTCCTATGTCTAAGATGTGCTAGGACAATGGTGGAGTAAAACTTGTGGGAGTGGCCAAACAATGTTTGGTTTAACTTGAGGTCCATACCACAAGAGAAAGCCCTACACTGTCTGAATGGCCAGGAATAGGAGACTGAATAGCTCAGAGACCTAAGATAGAACTAAACAACTAGCTATAAGTGAACAAACAAATAGATAGATAGGCAGATGAATGAATGAATGAATGAATGAATCCTAATGATGTTTTGCTGTACTCATAGTTTGGTGCTTGTCCAGTCATCATCATACAGGCTTCCTCTGGCACCAGATGAGAGCGGGTACAGAAACCCATAGCCAAATATTATGCAGAGAGAGTCTAAATTGGAGGTCTTCATTGGGTCCCTCCTTTTGGAGATCTGTAAACCTCTAGGAAGAGGCAGAGAAAGACTGTAGGAGTCAGAAGGTATGGAGGACACCAGGAGAATAGGGCCCACCAAATCAACTCACCTGGGCTCACATGGGTTCACAGAGACTGAAGTGGCAAGCACAAGGTCTGTATTATATATTATTATATTATATATTATAACTGTTAGCTTGGAGTTTTTTGTGGGACTCCTAACAATGGAAGCAGGTATGACTCTGATTCTTTGGCCTGCTCTTGAGACTCTTTTTCTCCTATTAAGTTGCTTGACCAATCTAGATATGAAGGCTTTTCCCCTGTCTTATTGCATCTTGTTTTGTCCCATTTTTCCCTATTTGACTATCATGTTTTGGAAGCCTGCTCTTTAGTGAAGAGGAAAGGGATCTGGGGAAGAAAGGGGTTGTGGAGGAAAGATGGGAGGGATGGAGGGAGGGGAAACTGTGACCAGTATGTATTGTATAAGAGAAGAATCTACTTTTGAAATAAAAATAAATTAATTAAAAAATAAGAAAGGAAATTTTTTTTTCTCTTCTCCACCAGAGGATGCTCTGGGACCTCTCCAGTGGGACAAAACCCAGCGGTCCCTCCCCCAACTCCCTCAGGCTTTTCTAGCCAGACAGCAGGGAGTTTTCCTGTGGCTGGGCTAGCCCCCACCCCACCCTGTCCCCAAACCTGCCTATTTGCCTATGAGTTCTGTGGAACCCTGAAACACAGCCTGCTCCAATACTGAGGGGACCTAAGAGGTGAGTCAGAAGTCACAGGACTGGACAGCCAGATGCCCCATTCATTGCGACCTAAGAGACAGCAACATCAAGGATTGGACCAAGATGCCGAGACACTGCTGGCCTCATTTGAAGGTAAAGACGGGTAGGCGCCAATGCAAGAATTCTTCCAACATCTTTGAAAGCAACATGTTAACACCAGAACCCAGAGGACACACATCAGGAAGACTTGATCATCCTAACCAGAAATGGAAGAAAATGATTTTAAATATAATTTTATGAAATTGATGAAGACCTTTAAGGAGGAAGTGAAAAACTCCCTTAAAGAAATGGAAGAGAGCTGGGCAGTGGTGGCGCACGCCTTTAATCCCAGCACTCGGGAGGCAGAGACAGGCGGATCTCTGTGAGTTCGAGGCCAGCCTGGTTTACAAAGGGAGTTCCAGGACAGGCTCCAAAGCGACAGAGAAACCCTGTCTCGAAAAACTAAAAAAAAAAAAAAAAAAAAAAAAAAAAAAAGAAAAAAAAGAAATGGAAGAGAAGACAAACAAAAAAAATCTAAAAGGATTCTAAAATTGAGAAACAAATCAGGCCAACAATTATTTGCAGATGAGTCTTTAAATTCTTTGTAAGTCTATGCAACAGAAAAATCTTTTATACCAGTCAAAGGCTTCTAAAGATCTTAAGGCTGTGCTATTAGAGCTTCTCTATTCAAAAAATAACTTTGAAGAATTTTATTGTCTCACAGTAATTTCACTGGTAACCTAGGATGGAGAAGTCCTAATCTGAGTGAAGATAGGTGTCTATCAACTTTTATCTAACAGTATGAATGCCAATAAGATCATAAGAAACACACACAATTTTCAAAGGGAATTTTGCTAATAGGAATACTGTCAGCTCAGAATAAAAACAAGGGAAAAAGTTCAAAATATCAGCACATGTTCTCCTTTACTGCTTTGTTGTTGTTTCAATGCAGAGGAATCAAACCCAGGACTCAGGATTACAGTAGGCAAGTGCCCTGCTACCGAAACCCATCCCCAGTCCTTTAAATAGTTCAAAATGTAGAGTATTTACCTTTGTAAGCAAACTAAGGTGATTTTTCAATTGGAAGCACCAGTGATTCTTATGGGAAAGAATAACACAGCTGACAAGAAGAACTGAGAGTAAGAAGTGGGGAAGGTTTGGCATAATACAGCAAGACTGTATTCTAGCCTAGAGATTGACAGTGTTACCCATCTGTGTTGTAATAAGAGCAGCGGGCTGTGTCCTGCTACCCGGCTAGCTTTACACCCGAAATAATTACATGGAAACTGTACTCTTTTAAACACTGCCTGGCCCATTAGTTCCAGCTTCTTATTGGCTAGCTCTTACATATTGATCTAACCCATTTCCAATAATCTGTGTAACACCACAAGGTGGCTTACCAGGAAAGATCTTAACCTGCATCTGTCTGGAGTGGGAGAATCATGACGATTGCCTGAATCGGCTTCTTTCTCCCAGCATTCTGTTCTGTCTACTCTGCCTACCAAAGTTTTTGTCCTATTACAGGCCAAGCAGTTTTCTTTATTAATTAACCAATGAAACAACAGATAGAAAGATGACCCTCTTCCATCATGGGTGTCAGAATTGCTGGGGCCACTGCTGTGCACATGACATTTTCTTCTTTCTGACTTTATACAATGGGATCTCTGTCCTATATGTGCAACTGTGTCATATGTTGGCTATAGGGTGAGGAATCTTAAAATTTGTTTCTGCAGTTCACAGATGCTCCCATTGGAAAAAACAGTAGTCAGTGTCCTGCTCCCAAGAACACCACCCCTCAGTAATCTTACATGTGCATCTGTCTAGGATTTTGGGGATGGAATGTCAAGGATATTGGTGAGGATTCTGAGGGTGCCTTTAGAGGACTGAAGGTGAGTGCATTTTGAACAGAGAGTGTACCCTACATTTTCCATAGTTGAATATTTTAAGATTGAGGTCGAGATAAATGAGTGACAAATCCTGATTATATTTTTTGGGGGACAGATCTATAGCCCAGGCTAACCTTGAGCAGTCTATGTAGGTGAGGATGAACTTGAACTTCTCATCTTCTGCCTCTGCTTCCTGAGTCCAGGAAGAAAGGCACTCACTGTCATGCTGCCTTCCTGTGGAACTGGGAATCTAACCCAGGGTCGTTTGCATTCAAGAAAACACTCCATCCCAACTGACGTATATCCATAGCCCACAAGCAGAATTGACAAATAAACATTACATATAGTATGTAACATCATGTTTTAAATATTGAATCCACTGGACTAGAATAGCTTAATTGATCCAATTAGCAAATGCATCACCTTACACACTGTTTGTGCTTTGTGGTGGGAAGAAGGGGAATCCACGTTCTTGTCTTTTTCCAAATATAACAAATTGCTATTTCCCATCGTCACCATGCAGTATGGTAGGTCTCTTAGACTTGTGCTAATAGAATTTTGTCGTTGACTAATGTCTTGTCAACCTGGCACTCCTTTTGTTTTTGCTTCCTTTGTCTTCTCCCTCAATGCTCATTTCCAGTCTATAACATTGGATACCATTAGTACGCGGATATTCTCTAACTCAAGATTTCTTTTCTGGTAGTCAGTCTAAGAAAGAGCATTGGTAGACAGCTGAGACAGCTGGAGGTGGAGGTGGAGTTTAAACCTCTGATAGTGCCCTGCCCACACCGACCCTTATGTTCACCTATAGAAGCTTGTGGATCTGCCTCAAGATACTGTCGAGCAGCAGTTAAAAAAATATGAGGTCTGAATTGCTCCAAAACTGTAAGCATTTTGAGTGCTGCTGTAGCATTCATTATTAAGTGGAAAACCTTCCACAACTGTTCTCCCCACCGTCTCATCGTGTCCGTCCTTCCTTCCAGTTGTCTTGCAGTGTACCTAGTTTGGTCATAATTGTATGACAAGTTTGCCTCAGTTTCTATGCTGAGCTCCCCACTGGCTTTTTTTTTTTTGCAATAAACCTGATGCAGATTATAGATTTGATGCAATGTATCACACAAATATATCTCTGAAAATGTCTTCATATTTAAAACTCAGTGTATCAGTGTAGGTGTAAGTTCTCTGAATGTCTGTAAACAAAATCAAAGATGCATTTATCCACGTGATATTTCTACTAATTTAATTTGGACTAATATAAAAATATAAAAGTTAAAAATAAAAAAAAAGATACTGTCGAGCAGACTGACAGTGGCTAGTTACTTCTTGCTGGGAGTTTGAAGATGTAGACATTGACATCTGAGTCTTCCTTCTGTGCCCAAAAGTAAGAGGTTTGTGTGGGGCAGGTTCATGGAGAAAAAATATTAAAACTACCTGCTGTTTAATTGGCTACTGTTACAGGTCAGGTTTCTTAGGAAGATGGCTATAAGGACCACTGTGTAGTTTATCAGGGAGCATTCTTGGGCTCAGATACATAAGGGAAGGAAGAGAGCTGGACAAGTAGTAAGATACATCATATGGTTAAACTGGCAAGTGTTTTCTCGCTCACTGGGAAGATGACTCTGAGAGTGTGGTTGACTTTTGCATTTCAGACCCAAAAGTGTTTGTTGTTTTTGTCACGGTCTCTATTGTTCTATTTTACCAATAAAGACTAGGGAGCCAGATGCTGGAATAAATACCTGCTAGCCCCAAAAGGCAGAGAAAGAAGCCAGCTGACCTTCCTCTTCCACGGGCATGCCAGAAAGAAACTTTAACCTTACTCCACCTCAATCAAAAACTTCTCCCTTCTATTTCCTCTCTCTCCCTCCCTCTCCCTGTTCTTCCCTCTCCCTCTCTCTTTCTCTTTCTCTCTCTCCCACTCCATCTCCCCTCCTCCCCTCTCTATAGTCACCCAACTTCCCCTTACTCTCAATCATTATTGGCTGTTTGCTACACCTCTTGACCTATAGAGTGTTCTTTTTATTTTATCCTATTTACAATAAGCAGAAAGCTCTTGGATTAAAGATGTGTGCTTAGGGCTGAGCCACACCACAGCTATGTTTCTCTGGTAAGCAACACAATCTTGGAGTTTACAATGTGATCAAATATCCCATAACATATGTTTGTCTCAAAGTGTCATTGAAGGCCTCTTGTCTGTTGCTGGGATAGCACCCCAACTCTGATATAGAAGGAGAATATCCAGTTAACCTAAGAATAAGAACATGTCTTTGAGGAGAGCCAGAAGGCAAACCATTTCCAGTAGTTGTTACTATTGTTCATCCTGTATATAAAGATGCCTGAAGCTAGAAAGGGGAGAATGTTCAGCTACAGGAAACCCATGCAGAGAGCAAAAGCTCAATCAGGAACTCCAATTGATGTCTTAATTTCCCAAGTTGGCTTCAAATGGATGCTGTGAGCACTTAGCTTTCTGATGTCATTTCTATCCATAGCTATTTGTTCCTTCATTTGGAAGTCTCACCTGAGGGGACATTCTGCTTTGCCCTGGACTTCCTGTCTTGGAAACTTTAATTGGCTGTTGCCATGGGATTTCCTCAGTAGATTTGTGCTGTATGTTTTAAGCACCTGACCTGATGCTTTGTGTGTTCTCTTCTCTCTCTCTTTCCCTCTATCCTTTTACTTTGACTTTCAATATACTTAATAAACTCACTCACTAAAAGCACATATAAGACTCTCATAGATGATTCCCTGGACAACACAGAACACAAGCAGAGAAACTAGCTATTGCATGGCGGGAGCTGGGGCACTCAGATAGCTTTGCAGTGGCAGCTATAATTGGAATGATGAGACTGGTTTTTTATACATCATTTGTTCATTGGATGAAGGCAGGTTTCTTCACTTAAAGCCATTTTTAAAATTTATTTTATTGAGCTCTACATTTTTTCTACTCCTCTCCCTGTCTCTCCTCTCCCCTTCAGCCCTCTGCCAAGGTCCCCATGCTCCAAATTTACTCATGAGATATTGTCTTTTTCTACTTCCCATATAGATTCTACTGCCTGTATGTCTCTCTTAGGGTCCTCATTGTTGTCTAGTTTCTCTGGGATTGTGATTTATAGTCTGGTTTTCTTGCTTTATGTTTAAAAACTACTTATGAGTGAGTATATATGATAATTGTCTTTCTGTGTCTGGGTAACCTCACTCAACATGATGTTTCCTATCTCCATCCACTTGCCTGCAAATTTCAAAATTTTATTTTTTCTGCTGTGTAGTACTCCATTGTATAAATATACCATATTTTTCTCATTCATTCTTTGGTGGTGGGGCATATAGGTTGTTTCCTGGTTCTGGCTATGACAAGCAATTCTGCTATGAACATAGTTGAGCACATGTCCTTATGGCATGATTGAACATCCTTTGGATATATATCCAAAAGTCGTGTTGCTGGGTCTTGAGGAAAGTTGTTTTCTAATTTTCTGAGAAATCACCATACTGATATCCAAAGGGGCTGTACCAGTTTGCACTCCCAGCAGCAATGCAGGAGTGTTCCCTTTACTCCACAACTTCTTCAGCATAAATTGTCATCAGTGTTTTTGATCTTGGCAATTCTTACAGGTGTAAGATGGAATCTCAGAGTTGTTTTATTTGCATTTATCTGATGGCTAAGGATGTTGAACATTTCCTTAAGTGTCTTTCAACCATTTTTGATTTCTCTGTTGAGAGTTCTATGTTAAGTCTGCTCCATTTTTTATTAGATTATTTGTTCTTTTGATGACCAATTTCTTGAGTTCTTTGTATATTTTGGAGATCAGACCATTTTTTAAAGAACTACTGAGAACTGAGGCCATCTTTTCTCCCACCAGTTGTGGAAGTAAATCATTCAGTCTTGAAAGGGAGCTTCAAGTACATACTACAGCATCCACTACAGGTGCATTGAACAGTATCTGGGACAGGAGGGCTTCCTTTCATAGTGAAGCTGTCCCAGGGGATGCAACTAGATGGATGTGCATGGAACAGAACCTCTATTTGCTGAAGAAATAGGAGGGCCCAGTTCACCTTGGGTAGCACCACCCTAGAGCCTGGGCTATATAAGAAACATTGCTGAATGTGCGTGAGTCTGGAAGCAAGCCAGTAAGCAGTGTTCCTTCATGGTTTTTGCTTTGGGATCTTTAACTGGCTTCCCTTTGTGATGGTCTACAACCTTTAAGATGAAATAAACGCTTTCCATTCCAAGTTGCTTTTGGTCACAGAGCTTGTTACAGCAGCAGAGAGGAAACTAAAATGGTACCATCCTCTGTGTCTCATTCTGAACACTCTTACCATTCTTTTCTGATATGTTCCTCTCTGGTTTTGTCTGTCAAGCGATGGACATATTTGACAGTTCTCAAAGACTTGTTTGAGCTCCAGAAGGAATAATTAGTATTATCTATAAAGAGGCCTACAACTGCTTTGGCAAGTAAGGATCTGTGTTTGTCAGCCATAGGGACTGGTTTGTTATTAGAGAGATAAATGCACAGGGAGACATTTCATGGACTGACAAATTCCTCAACTCCTCTTTTCTCTTTCTATAAAATATAAAGCTTCCCATATAAATTAGGAATCTAATCAGAATGGTGTGCTCCACTCAACTAGGACAAGTTTAATTGGGAAATCCGCTTAATCAGGACATCTCCCAGGGAACTGATTTAAGCCCGATGATACATAATGGCTATGATTGCAGCTTTAAAGGGGTGATAATTCTCTTTAATTGAGTACTTTTGGGTAGTTTAATGCTAGATGTATACAAATGTGTATGCATGTGTGGCCTCTATGGCTCGACTTGTTCTCTTCTTTATTGTATATACAGGGACCCCTTGTACCCATCCACATTTCCACAACAATGGAACTTAGGTCCTTGGCAAAGGACCACCATTAGTCTGGGATTTGGCTGTAACAACCCATTTCAGAGTATAGTTCTAGATTGCTTTAGATAAATGTTTCCTGGTAGCAGAAGAGATCTCATTTCAGATCCTTGATTCTTGGCCTTCCTTGACTTCTCAATGAACTCCTGCTAAGACCTGTTGTAACATATTATAAGTTGATCTAATTTCTGAGAATTGAGCAGCATAATTATGGTATAATGATAAATATGTCATGTTGAGAGATCCATTTGCAGAGAAAGAAATTCAAATGAGGAATCAGATAATTGGTGCTATCAACATTGACCATAGTTGTCTCCATTCTCTCCTCTGCTCTTCAAGATGTTCAACTGTATGTTTTTATGGGTGTACAATCCGTCATAGGTCTCACTTCATGTTATACTGCCCTGTTGATCAAGGCAGCCACTGTTCAATTTATTCTTCACTTTTTCAGTCACAAGTTTACTTCTTATCATCCCATACTGTCATCTTCTTTATGCCATATTATAACTAACAAGTTTAATATATAAGATGATTGACATCGATTATCGACCTGATATGTGCTGTACTGGTATATCAGTAGGTAGATACTTCATGTAGGTGCTGGGAAATGAAGCCAGGTCCTATGCAAGAACACGGCCAGGAAAATACTATTTGCTGAAGTTTCATTAAAACCATAGGTACTACTTTTGTGTGTGTTTTTAGAGGCAAGCAATGAGCCACTTCTGAAGTTAGGTTTGGGATCAACTTCAGTTTATGTGTATCTCAAGTGCTTTAGTGGAGGACACAAGAAACTGAAGCCTAGCTCAGAATGCTTTGAAATATCTACTAAAGAGGTGAAACATTTTGAAGTCTGTTCTGCTCTTCTACCCAATGGCTCAATCAGTTCTATTAAGACACTATCCCTGTCTCACTGTCCTCCCTCTATCTCTTTCTTTCTCTTTATCTCATCAGTTCTATTAAGACACTATCCCTCTGACTTTCTGTCCTCCCTCTGTCTTTTTTTCTGTCTCTTTCTTTCCCTTTCTCTATCTGCATAACCCCCCCTCCCCTTTTCTTTCAAGATCTCACTATGTAGTTTTGTCTGGATTGGAACTCACTATGTAGAACAAACTGGCCTTGAACTCACAGAGATCTGCCTGCCTTTGCCTTTTAAGTACTAGATTGATGGTTTGTTTCCTATAGGTTCTGCATCTCTCAGGATCAGATTGTAATTTTCTGGGCTTGACTATTCCTTACTTGTTTCTTTTCTTTTCTTTCCTTTTTTCCTTTTTTTTTTTTTGACAGGGTTTCTCTGTGTAGCTTTGGAACCTGTTTTGGACTTGCTCCATAGGCTGGTCTCAAACTCACAGATATTCTCCTGCTTTTGCCTCCCAAGTACTAGGATTAAAATGTGTGCACCACCTTTGCCTGACCCCAGTTTTTAAAAGATAACTTTGTGTAATGAGGTTCCTAGCTTTAATTTGATTTCATAGAGCTTTCTCTGTTTCTCCATATTCTCCAGAGATGTAGTCTATGTAGTCTTGTTCTCTTTTTCTACTAAAAGGAAGTGCTTTCCTATACTGCTCCCTTAGGATCCCTAGACTAGAGCCCTTTAGATGTGTCTGCCAATGGGAGGCCAAGTTGAATAGCACCCCACAGTATGTCATATGTCTTTCCCCGCCCACAAAGGCAACAGCATAGGAAGTGTTACTCTACCTGCAGCCACAGTTCCCAGTTGGTATTTTCTTTCCTGTGACCCATGCCATCTCTTTGTTTGGTGACATTTTCCCCTCTGATGTTCCATTTGGAGGATGGATAATAATACCAGCCTTTTGACTTTCACCCAGGGTCCCCCTCACCACTGTAAATACTCTGTTTAGTAAACCCTTTCTAATTTCTTGGACGTGATATCCATTTCATATTAAGACCATGGCTGATAAACTTATTAACTTGTCTGGTTACAGATTATTTGTCTTTGGTCCATTTTAGACATGAGAGTTACAATTTAAGGACAATGATGACTGAACATGAGGAATCCCCCTGAGAGTTTGGAGAAGGGAGTACCACTTTATGATGCCAGGGGTGTGTAGATCCTTTGGTCACAGAACACTCCAGCCAAACTGAACCACACATGAGAATCTCATGAGTACCAGGGTACTTTTCTAGGATTTGTTTTGAAACCAGCTGAGGACAGTCTAGTGGAGTTTCCTTCTCTTCATCTTAACCTCGGACTTCAAAATCATAGTAACAGCGGGACTATTGTCAATCAAATGCATGGCTTTGTGTCAGACATGGTGTGTGTACTGTTGATGGTCTTGCTACTGATGTTAGAAGACTGAACCCCAAGAGACACAAGCAAGACTCACAAACAGACTCCACCCTGGCTTTATCTAACCCCAAGTCCTGAGCTAGAAGACGGTTCCTCTTCCTTGAATTCTAGACTGCCTATACTGACATTATTTCACTTTTTTTTCCTTCCCTAGAAGCAACTCACAACATCAAGGACTCCACAGTAGCTAGAGTAGGTTTCAGATGACATGTTAAACTTTGCTTTTATGATATTCTAATTTTGGATGACTCTTATTATATACTTATCCACACAAATTCTGATATAGAGAAAAATATTGGTAGATAGGATATAAGACAGTCTGTATTCACCTCCACATATTTTCTTTCTTTAATGTTTGCTGGGAGAGTGACCTTCAGAGTGATACTCACTGGACAGTAGCCAAATATAGCTTGGTTAGTTTGCGCCAATGTCAGGCATATGTCAGAGAGTTGACCAGAAGTAAAATCTGTGTTCCTGTTACATTTATCTCATCTGAGCTTCATGTTTACAGTGAATGTGTTTCCCCTCTTAGAGATGAAGCACTTTAGAAAGCCTCTCTTACAGGAGCCTGAAGATCCTGGTAACTGTTTCTTTCCCCTACTCTTCAGGTCTCTATTACCTTGAAGTCATTACCTTGTTGCCCTCCTTTACCCTACTCACTGCTCAAGGACTAATTATCCACGTAACTCTCTCCTACTCTGACTGTGGCACTGAGAATATGCCATGACTCTTAAGTTAGAAGATTTTGTGATCTTATTGGAGTTGAGCAGTGAACACATAGGATAATAAAATCTACACTAAAGAATGACCTTTGACTTTCTAAAGGAAGACTGGAGAGATCTAGGCAGCCAACAAGAGAGAAGTCCATGGAAAGGAATAAAGGCACTCTCTCATCTAGACTGCCCTATCCAGCCTCTATAGTATCTGTTGTTTGGTTCCTTTAAAAGTCACAGAGCCAAAAAAGTCAGCCCTAAAAACATACATACAAGAAACATGCAGATGGAACAGGATATATTTATGAGTACTTATGTATATACATATGTATATATGCATTCAATAACAATTAGTGTGGAAAAAAGGAGCCATGATTATGGCGGAAAGTGGGAGAGGAGATATATTAGAGGGTTTGGAGGGAGGAAAGGGTAGGGAGAAATGTTATAATATCCAAGGCCAGTTGCATGGAACCCTCAAAGTGAGCTCAAAAGGTTTTCTGTAAAGTTGACACTGACTCATACCCATAGGAGTAGAGTTTCAATGGTATTTTGATGATATATAAATGCTACCTATTCTCATAAAAACTCTACAACGTTATAGTTAGAGCAAAACAAGAAATGATTCATTCATTTATCATTGACTCAGCAAAGTTATCTCATTTTCATGAGTCATAGCCACATAAAAGAATTTTAACAGTAAAACCATTATGATGTGAATTGAAGATTTTAGGGGATAGCTCAATAGTGGCAGAAAGATTTTTGTCTTAGTCATATTTTGTCTCTGCCACACGCATGAGGTGTAATATACTACTATGGATTCCTTAGATGCTGTGATTGGAGGTAGCAATTTCTATTTTGAGAGATGTAAGAAAGAATAACATCACAAAATGATGGAAGAATGTGCTCCTGGTCAATTGCAGCTGTTTCTGCTGATTAAGTCATTTACTGTCCTATCCCAGTTCTTGATCCTCCTGTGGAAGAGTGGCAAGTCCCAAGTCATCCCTTACGTAGCTATTTATGTAGTTATTTATCTCTTCATTATGGTGGACGTGGGATCATCCCAGGTAGCTTTCCACAAGTACCCAACAGAGGTGTGACTTGCCAGTTCAATCTGCAGGCTTCCTTTCTCTCAAGTGGATTTGTTTGGGATTTCCAGCTTATGAGTCATGATAGGAATAAGGAGGACATTTCCCCCTCACCCATAGAGAAAAGGACCAGCTTCCAATGACCTCATCATCTACTCTGTCTTTGGCATTGCATCTGAGGTAGATCACAGCTTTCCCAGGTTTTAAGGTTAGAAAAGGCAGCAAAGGTTCATTTGCTGTGATGGGAAGCCTGAGCAGTGAGCCGGTCTTTGCGTTTTGTGGCATTTGAAAAGTTGACTGATGCTTCCTTATTCTCTGCTTTTAACTGTGGTGCTAATTCAATGGAAAGGGAACAGTCATATTTGATAGAGTTTTAAATGGCTTTTGATATAACAGAGCAATAAACCTGGCTGAGAGTTAGGTAGGACTCAGAGCTCATCCTTGTACTTTAAAGTAAATGTCTAAACCATCCCAGACAAATTGGAACCCATAAAATCCTTTCAAAAGATAGTGCTGGTATTCATTGACAATTGATGTCAGAATTTTTATCATGGTTATCAAGAATGTTCTATGGGGTTACAGCTGAACTCTATTGGGTTATACCAAATTCCTTTCTTGATGTGTATAAATAAGTCACCCTTTTACCTAGCAGATTCCACTGTTATTATAATTATGAAGATTTCTGTTCTTTAGTTGGCCCATGAGCCTATCCTGCAAACTTTCCAACCTCTTGCCTTCCAGTTTGCTTTCCCCTTTCTTCCCCCTTCCCTTCTGCAATAATTCATTTTCCCTTTTAATTGATTACTTTTAATTTTTTGAAGGATGCATCTTGTAGGTGTATAGTGGTGTTAATATACTAAGATGTTTTATAGGTATAGGGTTTAAGTTAGATTTGTACCTTTTTTTAATCAATGACTGCTCCTATTTATAGAGCAAATATCAACTCTTCCATCTAGAAAGAGTCTGTAGACATGAAATCTTGCTTCAAATAGCTGACAGTTCAATAGGTTTTATATATACAATAACAATTATAGAAGAAATCATAAATTTAATGAAAGGAGATAACCAATGTGGGAGAAGAAAAAGGAGGGAAAATGATGTAAATATAGCATTCATGTATGACATTCTGTTTTTCATATATAACATTCTTAAAAATTAATAAAAGGGATTACAAAATATGCATTATAAAAAAGGTCTGATATAATTTGTGATTTTCTTGGAACTTAGAAAAGTCTGTTGTTTAATTGGAGGAGAGAATATAATTTAGAAAACACAGAGGGTAGAGAGCGAAGATAGGAAGAATGCATGCTCTGTCCAAGAGTGTTTCACAATAAAGTTCTGCATTTTGGAGGATAATGTGGATATTTAACAGGTATAAACCCTACACCTTGGGACTTCACCATTGGAAGAAATGCGTGGGGGCTGAGCTGACTTAAATGTGAAAGGAAATGCTGACATAAATTACCGCCTTGAGCCAAATAGCTTTTAGATTACACCATTTAAAAGGAGACAGAAAAATGAATGAACAAAGGAAAGCTTCACATAACCATTAGCATTTGACTTTTTTATTACTTTTGAGAAAAGTTTTGCTAGGCTGACCACCAACTTGCAATTCCTCTGCTTTAGCGCTCTAAATGCAGGTGTGTGCCATCACACCTGGTGACCCTAGGTCTTTAAATCAAGTCCAGATTTGGTGAGTTGGAGACAGAGGGATGTAGTAAGGAAGGAAGGAAGGGAGAGAGAGAGAAAGATAAAGAGGGAGGGAGGGACAGAGAAAGATAAAGAGGGATGGAGGGAGGGAGGGAGGGAGGGAGGGAGAGAGAGAGAGAGAGAGAGAGAGAGAGAGAGAGAGAGAGAGATTCACATCATGAGAAGCATATACACAAGCTAGATATAGTTCCAGATGTTGGTTGGTTCTGGTTTGCTGAAATTAACCTGGTTCATGGCCTCCGATGGTGTTATTTTTAGGAGGAAGTCAGAAAGATATCATCCAGGAAATCTGTGTGATGAGATCATTAAACATTTCAGTGAAGGATACCCTTGCAATTAATTTCATTTGCACCATGCATGCTTATGAACCGCTATATTTGTTGGGATGTTATGAAAAGGTCAAAACTAATTATATATTTGTTATGATGAGCTGAGAATCCTAGCTGTCATCTGTTATTTCAGTTCCCTGGAGACAATATAGACTCTATTCCATCTCTGCACTGGAATTTTGACTGTGATTTGTTAAGACTTTAATGAAAATGTTTCTTTCATTGCTGCAGTTTAGTTTATTATGCTTAATGTCACCAAATTACTTTTAAATCTTGGGATGACTTTATTAAAAATGGTCTAATTTAAATTTGTTGCTTTGAGTACAGAATTCATCATGATGATAAGGAAAATCTGCTTTCTTCAGAGATATTCTAGAAGTTTTGATAGACCACAAGTGTGGAAGATGTGGTTAACACATTCGATACTCTATCTGAGGTTGGTTGCTTGAAACTCTTTAATGTTTGTGTGTTTTCTTTTCCATGAATTGCTTATGCATCCATGTTCCTACTAGGGAATTTACCTGTGTGTTGTTTATTGTGGGCAGATGGAGATGCAAATCGGCAAAACTCAACAGCTTCCACAATTATGCTCTATAAAAAATTAAGTGTCTCAATAAAACTTCACCTTGGAAATGTGATTTATATTATTTTGACTTTCTGAAAAAGGAAACCATGTGACACACAGAGGAGATTCATTCATCATCTGATGTTTGCTTATTGCCCACCGCATGAAAGTGATTGAAAAACTTATGTGAAGTACCTGAAAACTAAATAAGATATTCAGATCCACATGCTGAGGAGGAGTTTCTACTCATCAGGAAGTTTACAATCTCATTTGTCCATGAGATGGCCATAAAGGGGGTGAGGCATGAGTTCATGCCATCTCTGTATTTTAAGTATGACTTGAACGGCTTGCCTTAGAAATGAAATGTAAATGTATAAAGGGTATGTTGTGAGCAGTAATTGAAATAGTTTTCAGCCTACTTGATTGAAAATGCATTTTATTAAACATTAAAGCTTAGAAATGATCTTTTACAATTTAAATGTCTTGGGAATGTATGGCTATACTTAAATGTTGCTTCTTAGTAACATCAATAGTTATCTATTTATCTATCTATCTATCATCCATCTATCTATCTTTCTATCTATCATGTATTTGTCTCTATCTATCTGTCATCTATCAGTCAGTCAGTCTATTCTATTAAGAGATGGTGAGAAAGGAGTAATTACTCAAAAAAATAGTTGTTTAAAAATTGAATGTAAATTTGGACTTAAGTAAAAGCTAAGATTGCATTTTTTGAATGCTCAAGATTACACTCACTCTGAAATATTGAAGCTAGAACTATCATTCTTCTCAATAAGCACTCTGGGTTTATAAAATACTTAGCTTCTTTTCTTATATTAATGGTTTATTTTTCTGTGGTGGAGAGCATAACTTGATGTCCTAGCTTCATGTGTTGAGGCTGAGCAGGCACATGAGGTTGTGCACACTGGGGGACAAACTTGAACTTTGTGGATGATGCAATCTCTAGAAGTTAGGTGTGACTGGGGTATGGTTTTGGTGACAGCATAGGCAGGGCTGCATTATATTGTTTACCAATTTATAGATTAATGACATTATGCAATTTACCTTACCTCTCTGAACATGTCTGTAATTATAATGAATAATATTTACTTATTATTGCTATGAATAGTATATGATCAGTGTTGTGATTTCTTGTAGAGCCATTAAATGAGTGCTAGCTAAAATTATAGTTAACATCTGATAATATGCCTTGGATATGCTACTGAAAACAGTTCCCAAAAGAGTCTAGGACAACAAGACGCATGCACATGTTATATTTTATGTATAATTTTCTTTTATTGTCTAAATGAAATGTCAAGGTTACTTTGATGTTAGTTCTTGATAACCCTGGCTCGTCCTGGGTTGTAGGTATTCCTTGTCTATGGGGAGTGAGGTAGGGCAAAGACTCTTTGGGATCCATGTGGATGTAACAAGGAATGCAGAGCTCAGAATTCCTGCTTGAGTCATGCTTGGCAAAGGCAACAATGGACTGTGCCAGGTCTCGGAGGGGCCCGAGCTGGGTCCTGAAGACTGACAGTTGCCCTGCGATCAGATGTTCCAGACACTGAGATGTGTGCAGTGTTTTGCATACGAGACCAATATGCACCTTGCAGAAGAGGACCTAGAGGCTCTCTGAATTCCCTGTAATTCCGCTGTCTCATGTTCTATACTGATTTGATTTCTGCTTCCTGATTGAGAATATGCTGGAAGGTGAAATACTACAAAAACACTCACTGGCTTGGATCACAGACCCTCACAGTCCTTCTGACCCCAGCTTTTGGCTATCTTTCCTCATCCCTGATCCTACTCCTCAGAGTCCAAGTATAAACCCAGGAAGAACTGCTGGTCTAGTTTGCATGACCTCCTATTTAATCAACAATACATGTTTGACGTAATTGTTTCAACGCTGTAGTGGCCAAACGAGGGCACAGGGGGTCAGTGTGAACTATATCCTATGGTTTATTATCCGAGGACTGTTGTGATGGAAAGAATGTCCTTAATAATGTGACTTCTTAGCTTAGAAGCTGCATGTAGAACTGTTCAGGAAAAATTTGAATGTCTGGATACTTATTCACTGAAAAAATAATGGGCAATAAGAACATGAGAAGAAATAAAATGAATGCAAATAAGCTGATTGCTGTGAAGAGACACCATGACCAAGACAACTTATAAAAGAATATTTCATTGGGGGCTTGCTTGCAGTTTCAGAGTGTGAGCCTATGACCATCATGGCGGGGAGCATGGTAGTAGACAGGTCATGGTGCTAGAAAGCTTACATCAACAAGTTGGAGGGACAGAAGAGGCCTGGCATGGGCTTTTGCGACCTCAAAGCCCACACCCAATGCCATACCTCCTCCAACAAGGCCACACCTCCTAGTTATCCCTAAATAGTTTACTAACTGGGACTCAAACATTTGAATATATGAACCTTTAGGGGGCATTCTCATTCAAACCACCACACAAATCACCACATTGGATAATATCTGCTCACACATTTTTTTTTCCAATCTTCACTAATTGAGAAGGCTCTTGAGAAATGAACACATTTCTCTTACTGGACATTATGAAGTCAAACCTTAAAAGCAAGGTCCTCAGTTACAACTATGTCATAGCAGGAGGGCAGTCCTCTGCAAAGGCAGCTCACATGTTTCTGGAGTTCTAGAAGATTGCCTGTCATTTCTTGCTCTAGTCATTTCTTGCCAGAGAATCACAGAACTGCTTCTGCTAGTAAATGTAGGATGTCCACCTTCCTTCTAGCGGATTTTCTGTTTCTAGTTTGTCCTTCTTCCCTTATAGAGAATTTTTTTAAGAAAGCTACAATTTATTAAAACTGAATATAGATCAGATGTATACCAACATTTATACCTACAAACACCTAGGCTTACAAATGAAGAAGAGCTCATTATTAAGATATCTAAAATTATGAAAAACCTTGGTTTGTGGTCTTGTATGGCTTCTAAAAATTTCATAAGTTAAAAAACATAAGTTGGTGTTAAATAATGTTTTTTCCAGGTCACATTCTACCAGATGGCACTTAACTTGACTGTCAGAAGTAATTCCTGTCAATTCTAATAAGAAACTAAACAGTACCCAGGAAACTAAGTGAAAAGACTTTCCCAGAACTACCTCTCATCTCCACAGTAGCACAAATGACGAACAACTGATTCATTAATGTGGCAAGACATTGTCTGCTGTTGAATGAAATAAATTGTGACCCCCAGGTAAACAAAAGTTAGGACATCAGCTAAAGATATGTCTGATTCAAACATACTCTGAAATATTTCAGTTAGGAAACAGACATTTCCTTTGGAAGTCACTGTGATGGGAAACCTTTATAAACTGCAATGTGAATGTTTTTCTCTTCTTACACAGCAAAATTCCAGAAGCTTAAATCTGCTTTTGAAGACCAGTTCTGTCTATGAATTCCCTCTTCATTACTGGAGGGAGCACCTTCCACAGACACCCCAGTACCTTGGAGGAAGGCCTTGCTTTAGTTCTGCACAGCTTTGACACTCCTTGCTCTGTATATCATGGACCATTTCCTATCTGCCTTCCACCCATTGCTCTAGGCTAGAACAATAAACTATTCATGGATTTGAGCAAATGCACAGTAACTGCTGCCTCTTTTAGCCAAAGTTCCAACTTGGTTCTAATCATCTTGTGGAGAACCCGGTGCAGCATATGTTTTGAAAGCTGTAGACTTGACATGTTTTCAAAGAATCACCTGATGGGCAGCCGCCTGGTGGATCTTTCCCTGACTAGATACTGCCACTCGGTTTACTATTTATCACTTGAAGCAACTGCTGAATCTTCATGATAACCACAATCTTATATCCATTGTGATGACACGAAGACTTCCATTAGAGCTGAATCTTCTGAGGTCAGAAGAAAGTGCAGGCCAAATCAGCTTTACCTTTAGTCTAGCTTTCTTTAACTGGCCCTCTTTTGCCTTCTTTTAGCAGGAGAAGTCAGAGCCCCAGGTGTATGTGCAGCCCACAGGGAAGCAAGCTGTCACATTCCCTTTTCTTTTGCCACCAGGGTCAGGTGTGAGACGTGAACGGAAAATAAATCTTAACTGTGAACATCACCATTCCTTCAATCCTGACCTTTCTCTCGTCCCGAATTTCTCACCTGAGCAGCCTAGTTCTTTTAGCATAAAGAAACTGCTGAAGGAAGAAATGTTAGACCTACCTTTTAATTAGCTTTGCCATTGATTTGTACTAACTCTATATGAGTCACTGCTTCTTAGTGAATCCGATAAAAATTTCAGAGATTAATGATTGTTCTCAGAATTTTCCTGGACCAGGTTCCAGATTCTCTGTATTTTTTTTCTGGTGTCTGAACTCATTAGCTTACTCCATTCTTCACTGGAAAGAATGCAGACTCACACAGAACCAAACACATGCCCAGGAACTAGATGTTCTCTTATGGATGAAAACATCAGGTGATTATACGCTGCTTTTATAGTTAGTTTAAAAAATCCCCTCTAGCAATTTTACCTACTTTAATATATTTCTTAAAAGAATTTCACATAGCAAACTTTATGTTTTGAAAGAAAATTCAGTTATGAAATTGAGGGGGAAAAGGCCATCTGACACCTTCAACTCTCAACTTGACAGAGCATACAGGCACTGAGTAGTTCCACCTGAGGGTTATTCCCCAGATCAGATTGCTCTGTGAGCATATGTCTTTATAGATAATTGATGTAATAGGGCTCAGCCTACTGTGGGTGGCACCATTCCCTTGGAAGTATAAGAAAGCTAGCTAAGCATAAGCCTGCAAGCAAATAGTATTTCTCCATGGTTTCATCTCCAGAATCTTGCTTGAGTTCCTTCCCTGACTTCCCTCAACAGTGGATTCAGAAGTGCAAGCCAAGAAAACGCTTTGTTTCCCTAAGTCCCTTTGGTCATAGTGTTTCACCACAGTAGCAAAAATGAAACCAGAAGACTGACAATTGGAGAGTTGAGTATCCCTAAAGCAAGGTTATTATTCAATATATTTTAAATATTACATTTCTATATACTTCCTTCCTCCAAATTTCTGTAATAAGCTGTGAAATCATAAATATTTTCAAAAATGACTAAAACAGAAACAAAAAAATACTGAAACTGCAAAACTCAATAATTTAGATGTAGTTTTTAGTGAAGAGAAGAAGCTACATTTTCCTTTCTGAAATATTATCATTCTGATCAGCTCTGGGTCAGGCGTCCTGTTGAATCATGGAGGTGCGTTCTGGTGTGAGCTCACTTTCTCTTCTTCCTGTCCTCTTTCCTTCTGTTTCTCCTCAACTAGAGGTGTGAAACCCCCTGTTTGGGTCATTACATCTTACATTTTTTTTGAAGGGAATAACAGAGACTTTATTAGAGCCTCTTGTGTAACAGTGATCTGAAACACAGATTTCCATCACTCGAAATTCTATATTCCACAAGGAAATAGTTAATGAAAACTTTGAGTCTCTCCAAAACAAAGAAAGTCATAAGTAAAGGCAAGTTTAAAATGCAGGGGTGGAGATGCAGAGACACAGGTGCAGCAAAATGAAGAGGTTTCTTTATGGGCTCAAGATGCTGTCTGCTGGCATTCTTAGCTCTGGACTAAAGTTAGGTGTCTATAATGTAATAGACTCTATAGTCACAAGGTTGAATTCTTACATGGAAGGAGGCAAACAAACAGAGACTCGCTCTGTCCTCTTTGGCATCAGACTTCTGAAGGGAAGCTGCCTTGTCTGGCAGTGAAGGGAAAGCTCCTGAAAAGATTCTGTGTCTGCAGAGCCTGGCTGGCTGATCTGAATTTCAGTACTGGAGAGAGATGGGAACATTGCAGGACCAGAAGTTAAAGACCTTCTTCTGGGCTAAGTGCTGCCTCTCTAAACATCTTACATTTTAAATGTATTTGATTCCTTTTTCCACCTAACATTGCCACCTTGGTCAGGTCAGTGCCACTGAACACGGTGCTTCCCCAGCCTGGGCTCCTTCTGACCTCCATCTTATACTCCCATATTGCTTGATGACGCCTGTTTCATTCTGTCATTGGTCTTCCCCTACAGGCAGCTTTTACCGTCCCAGGCCCAGGTGACTGTCCCTGCATGCCTGTTCAGTGTCTGACATCACCATTCTGAGCCTGCTTCCAGCAACAGGCATTCTCCTCTTGTTTGTATGAGGGCAAAGAACACATCTGCTTTTCCTCAAATGATAGCAGCGTGATATCTTACAATGTGGTGAACAGTTAGCTTCTAAATGTGCTTTCCCTTTAAAAAAATCATTTTTATAATATGCTTACTAATTTTCAAGTGGTACTTATTTAAATCATGTATAAAATTAGACTTTAGAACACAAAGATGAATGGCTTTCCCTTCTATAGTAAGCAGGTAACTTCTCTAAACTAAAACAGTTATATAAACTCAGCCCAGATGAGTGTGTTTCTTAACATATAACTCAGAACAGCAAATTCTATAGTTAGTGATATTCAACAGCCAGTGCTGGGAATGAGGGGAGGAAATAGGGACAAACCGAGACTCAAACTTGTTATGAAAAACAAAGTCCACGTGTTTATTATTATTTAGAAAGCACACATAGCAATATATTGGGGGAAAAGAGAAAGTGCAAAATAAGTGTGCATACAAATTCATCTGAAAAGAATCAGTTTCACTTGTGAATAATATTTATGTGAGCTTTAAAAATTGTGCATTTCTTCTCCCTCTATCCATGATTGGAGTTACGGATAGAGGTATGTGAAAACACATCTCTTTCTTGTCAAAAATCCTTCCTCCACGTATGTGCAGTGGGAACGGTCTTCTCCTTGGACGGTGCCTACAGGTGTGTTCTCGGATCATGCCACAGTCTCTTTTCTCTGAGTCCGTCTCTGATGGCAAGTAAGGATACTTGTGAAGGAAGATTTGCCCTTAGTTCTTGACTTTTTCTTTAATTTTTTCTGATTCTTGAGTGAGATTCCCAGCTCTTCCATGATGGCATTGAAAGAGAGACACTAGAGATCACAGAATAAGGGAGTGTCAGTGTCCTGGAACCATGACCAGCCTGCATTGACTTGTATTTCTTGCCTACCATTTGATGGACGTAAGTTACTTTTTAAGGCAGGTCCATAACTAAAGGCCAGCTCCCATCACCACCTCCTCCACCCACTGGCCATCTGTCCTTTATACTTAAGGAAACTGAGGCAGGAAGTTAGCTCAGCAGACTATATTCTACTCACAATCATACCAGTTCAGAAATGATAGACTTTCCCAGTTTAGAAAACAAAACAAAAAAACAAAGCAAAACAAACCCCCCACAACTCAAAGCTCTCAAATTGACAACTTACCTTTGCTGAGACAGCAAAATAGAGTTAAATTAAGGCATTTCCCCCACTGAGATGATCCAAACATTGATAGGGTTATCAAGGCATACGACACTTCAGTAATGCTATAGAAAGTGAACAAACCTTCTCTACACCAAGGCTTTCTTTTTTGCTCCCATGAAACCTTACTTTGTTCCTAAAATAAAATCTAAGTCTTGATGACTTTCCTTTCTGATAAAAAAAAGAAAAAAAAAACAATTTTAAATTGTATATTTTCTCCAAAAATCCAGAGATTCTGGCAGCAGCAATGACGCAGCTGGGGTTGAAATGGAAAATAATGGCATTGAACTGCACAGCAAAAATAATGATACTACACAATGGAAGATGGAAGAGCAGCAGAACAATGTTATGTATATACAGAAAAATATATATAGATACATATCTCCATTACAATATGCTATGCTTATTTGCATGCACACTATATCAACATCCATCACAACATAATTTGCTGTCATTTCTTCTATCCAAGATAAGCTCTTTGGACACATTCCTGCCTTCAGGGATCTACAGCTTTCCTTTTTGATGAGGTTACTATGAAAATGTTCTCCAGTGAGATAAGGCTGCCCGGAAGGTCAAAAACTGCAGGATCCACTTATATGAAGTATTTGAAATTGTCCAACTTGCAGAAACACAAAGTGGAGCGGTCACAGCATGGCCAGGGGCTGGTGAGGGGAAATGGGACGGCTGCTATTCGCTAGATATAAAGTGTCTGTGAGGAGAAGGAATCATTTCTGATTTCTGGATGACCATTTAAATGGAGGGACAAGAGGAAGGAATACAAGGAGTGTCAAAGATTTTTACAAACATTATTATATAAAAACCTTATTCCACTCATTTAGTAGATGATCGCAAATTATTATCAGGGACACTAAGTTAAAACAAAAAGGAAGTACTGTCTGATGCTGCCTCCCTCAGTTTATAAGGACGGCTGGCCCTCAAGTGACTCCACTGGAAATCATCTATGTCTGGATCTCTTTTTAAATCACTGTAAGTGTTTTGTGAACTTTTCCTTGTGAAATCGTCTTACAAAATTTTAGTCTTGGTTTTATTTTAACTCATGGATTTATTCATGCCAGTTTGAATTTAAACAGTAAAAATGAACTAAAAATGTAGCTTTCATGAGAAAAGGAGTGAAGAAAATGTTGGTTGATGCTGCTTTCCTTATTTTGTGTAGAGAGTTGGCAATAGACTTTTATTGCGACATTCAATTATGATTTTATTTAAAAGCCCATCCTCTTGCCAATTTTAGACGCCTTAAATTACAACAACCCTTATTTTCTGATCATCCCTAAGTGCTCACCCCTGATTTCAGTACGAGACTGAGCACACCTCACTTTATCATTGGTGATATTGGTCCCTTTGTCTTTGGTCACAGACTTTTTGACTCTCACTTTTTTTCTGACTGTCTAAAAAGAAAATGGCAAGCTTTGGGGCTGACCTTTCTGTTTCCAAATTTTTGATGTAACCACAAGGAAAGATGACCTTTAAGGTCCCCTTCGGCCTGAGCACAAATAAACGATAGGCCTTCTCATCCACAAGAAATGAACCAGTGAAGGGCATTGCTCAGCCCAGGTGCCATGTCAAGGCAGCATGGGAAGGGCCCATATGCATTAGATTCTCAGCCTTGTATAATCTCAGAATCTACACTGGCCTCTATATTTCTGTTTATGCGTTTGGGGTTTTAGGAGCTTCTCCCTATTAATAGTGCTGTGGAAATGTAATTTATTAAAGTGAGGGTTTGAATTTCTAGGTGCTGCTTTTGACAGGAAGTATTAAGCATTCAGCTAACTACCTTTCTCTAGCAGCACTGTGGTTGCAGTCAGAGAATACTAGCAGTTGTCTTCCACTGCTTTGTGGAATGGAGATGCTTCATAGTCCTGGCCCGAGGCTTGCTTATCATTGGTAGACAGTGCTCACATTTTAAGCATAGCTCTAAATGGTCATGATTTATAGTTTATAATTGGCCACTAGCATCAGAATGCTGGGATTGAAACTTAGTTATGCTGTCAAGATATTTTATTTTTTACTCAATTCCCTTGTTTATAAAATGATACTACAGTGGAATCTGTCCCAGAGATTTGATGAAAATTCAGTAAATTCAGTGAGCTGGTGTGTGCATGCATTTGTGTGTGTGTGTGTGTGTGTGCGTGCGTGCATGAGTGCGTGTGTGCATGTGGTGTGTGTCCTAGAGAGAGAGAGGAAAAGAAAGAGAGAGAGAAAGAGGGAGGGAAAGAGGGAAGGAAGGAGGGAGGGAGGGAGAGAGAGAATAATGCAATGCCTGATACATTGTAAATAGGTTTCTTACAGTACTATTGTGTCACTGCAGTGCAGACATTTCAGCTCTGTCGGCACTGACTAATTCACGGTTTGCAGAGGACACAATGAAAAAGCGGATGTTTCTCTGAGTCAAGCCATCATATACCCTCCCATGGAACAATTCCTTTCCATTATTTAGACCATGTTTTAGTTAAAGTAGATCCTGTGTATATTTAACCCAGAACATTTCAGTATCTCTTATCATGATTTCTTTAATATCTGTTATCATGATCCCTTTCTAATTCATAACATGTCTTGGTGCTTATGTGAAAATGACATTGAAGGAAGATTACGTGCTTAGACGTGACAGGCATGAAGGACAGTCGCTTGCTGTTTAAGACCACACTCTGACAGGTTTCTGTGATGGGAAGGCTGCAAGAAACTCTGTTTGTAAATGAACTTGAAACAAAATTATGTTATTTGTGCTGTTCTTGTCAGTGTTCAGAGATAAAGTGAGGTGTGTGTGTGTGTTTGTGTGTGTGTGTAAGTGTGCTTGTGTGACTTCTCTTTTAGAGGAGAGGAAACTGAGCAACAAATTATTCTAGCTGAGACTCAGATAATTTATCTTAAGTTACAGCTCTTCTAGTTTTTAAAATAAGAATAACATGCTTGGGGATTTGTTCTCCCAAGTGTGTTTCTCTTTTTTTCTTCTCCTGCTTCAAGCATTTCTCCCATACCCCCTTTCCCTATCTTTCCTGACTTCTAATTTCTCTTGCCTTCCCTTTTGGAGAATTTCTTTTAATAGTTGCTGACTTCATGGTGCCTCCTTTAGATTAGCCCCAGATGTTTGATTTCACGGCCCTAGTGTGAGCCTGGTGCAAATATACAATCTTTCCCTGTAGTTTTAATCATCTTATTGCGGATGCTGTTTGGAAGGGGTGGGACTTGGTGCTCTGGCTCTGCCTTATTGGTTGAGCACTGACATGAAGCCCGAGGGTCAATATCCAGGACTGCATAACACAAATCGCTTTTTATGTTCGTCTTGTTTTGCTTCTCAAATAAACTATGTTAGAATCCCAACCCCCCCAAAATGATACAGAAGATATGTTCCCCACAATGTGTCAAAGAAAGTTCAGAACTAATGCACCTGCCATGGCATCAGAGAGACTGAACATTAGTCGTATTATTAGTTTCCAGAGCAGTGGTAACAGGTCTGCCTGTGCCTGAGAGCTAGTGAGGGAGCTGATTCTCATCCACACTGGACATGCTGGGGTAGAGGAAATGTAAGCCCTGAAAAGCCATTTCACAGTTTGGCTCCTGACCCTTACTCTCTCTCTGGACCCAGAGATCCTTTGTATGGACCATTTCCCCTTGTCTTCGATGATGCTTTTAATGGGGCCCTCAGAGGTAATTAATTTACAGCTCTGGGCTTTTCTTCCTGTGGCATGTACACTTAACCAGTGTGTTCTTCTTAGTCCTTGGCAGCATGTTTCACCACCTCTTGGTCCTCCCTTTCCTCCTTGTTCATGCAAGGAGAAACTGGAACCAAGATCATCACTTTCTCAGATCCTAGATTTCAGGTTCCCTATCTTCGGAAATTCATTCCCTAATATTCTCAGTTTTCCTGTCTAGGCCATCAAACTATAAACCTGAACGTGCAGTGCATACAGGGCCGCTCAACAACCTGTGAAGCCAAATGACCTTCTTTCTGGTTTATCTTTTTTGAAAGGGTGACAATAGATTTTGCTAACATGATAAGTACATTGTGGAACAGAATTCTTAATACAAGTGAAATTTGAAGTTTCAAAGAAATTATGCACATAAGTTACCTGCCAGGGCTGTGAAACCTGTAAATCAGGTAGATGGGGGCAAGTATCTTCATTCTGTTTTAACACTAGGGGTGATTTCATGGGAGCCCTTGAGAGTGTAACCCTGAGGCAATGAGAATTTTGGTATTAATTTATGTGTTCCTTACCCATGTTTAGGAATCTCAACATTTTTCCCACTTCTAAAATTATACTGAGAGTTTTGTAAGCACTGTCCTGGAGTCACAGTTGCTACGTGTACACAGAGAATTCAGATCGTTACATTTTTAAAAACATTTTGTGGAGCTATTAGAGGATACTCTAGTCTCTGAACCTATAATAGCTTTGCATTTGGAAGAATGGGGAAAACCAAGTGATCTGCACTGTAGAAGCTTGATATTAGAAATCCAGTTCCTAGTTTTAAGGACACAGAGAATGGTCCATGAAGGTACAGTTATTTTGTGTCTGTTTTCAAAGGATTGTCGTTCAACCTGGGGATGAGGGAAACTGGTCCTAGAAACTGGGAGTAATTGGGAATGAGCCCCTTTCCTTTCTCTCCCCACCATGCTTGAGTCAGAGATCCATGGCCACTGAAGGACAAAGAGAACCTTCCTTGTCCCAGAAAAGGCCAAAAAAAGCAATGAGTACAGAGAGAAGGGTGAAGGATCACCTACTTCAGCCCTGTGACTGGAGCTAAGACATTTTATGCAGTGGGAATGAGTTTCATGCAGACCTGATATGCACTCATCAGCAACTCTCTTTGCTTGAAAGTGGCAGGGATGTGGACTTGTTCCCCAATATAAGCTACTAATGGAAACTTTCTTGTCTTTGGAAGCAGTGTCAGATGCCCATATAGCTGGTTCCTCATCCCCTTAGTTTCTCTCTGGCTTCTAACACTGAGATAATCTCACAGTGATTGTCTCATGAGGAGGACTGGTTCTATTTTACTGTTTTACTTTAAACTTTTCACAGAAGAGGTAGGGCCATAAAAATACATTTCCGCAAGCTTTTTCCTTCTCATTAGAGTGTCTGGCTCCACCATTGGTCTAGAAGTGGGGTTTTAATTGCTCACAATTTTTATTCATGGTGTCTTCAGTTTTGAAGCACTAGCTTATATTCACTATAGTTGATATGCATTTTATGCCGTAAGCTAACTTGTTAAAAAGTTACATTTTTAATGTGATTCTGCTTAAAAAAGAAACAAAAACAAACAAAAAATCCACAACAAAACAGAAATTCAGCTATATTCACTATTGCATCTTGTCAGATCAAGAAAATCCACTTTTGATTGGAAATGTTTTATTTTGTTTAATGAATCAGCTAACTCAGGCCTTTCTCTTTGTCCCCCTCACCCACCCCTTCAACTTCTCTTTCTGAAGGCCATTTGCAATTAAGAGAGGAGTCTGGAGGGCTTGGGAGCTACTTTCTGTGAACTCTCTCTGTCTCTGACTTTCACTAGCGTGGCATTTATCAGTTCACGGATATCCATCTGACTCTGCTAAGTCACCTGAGATGCCCATGATTTCAATGGTCTCCTGACGGTCTGGGTATGCATCTTTTCATTTAACCTCAATTTTACCACCCTGCTACGATTCTCTCTATCCTTCCATAGCCTTTTGTTTTTCTGAGAAAAGGCATGGGGATATATAATTTTTGGTGTGAGTTTGAGCAAGACTTTTTGGAGGCCTCGATAGGCTCATTACCTGATACTGTTTTTCCTGTCATTCAAGAGACAGATGGAAGATTTCTGTACAACTCTTACCACTTACTGGGCTCTTTGGTGAAGCCAGTGAAGGTATTTCTTTCATCGTTCTTTTAGACCTCTTTTGAGATTTCCACTTTGCTGTTCTGACTTGGGGGTGGACTCTGAACTGGTCTTAGAAATTCAAGTAGCATCTAAGCATTTGTGGTTTCCCTTTAGTGCTCTCCTTTTGCCCTAGTGGTGGAAACCAGGTAAGGGAAGCAGAATGAGAAGGCGCACACCTTTAATCCCAGCGCTCGGGAGGCAGAGGCAGGCAGATCTCTGTGAGTTCGAGGCCAGCCTGGTCTACAAGAGAAGGAAAACAGCACTGTCTATATTACCTCAGTCTCTGGGGTTTGGTTCCTTGCTACTTACAAACTATTTCAATTGGGACAATTGATTTATTAAATGAAATATCTGGATTCTGCAGCTAAAAGTCATGTCTTCTGAGAGCACTGCTGTGTCACAAATTTGAAAAGTCAGCTTGGTCCTCAATTGCTGAAAGTTTGACTCCTCTATAACTTGATAAAGCAAATATGGAAAACAAATACATGCCACCCACTCCGACTACCTTTCCCAGCATTTTTAGATAGATTCTGCTTTCAGACTTGGGCCTGACTATGTAACCAGTCCAGTTTATTTCTACTTTCCCAATTTGTGTGCAATTAATTATATGCTTCCAAGAACTTTCTATGTACATGCCTCTTTGTTGCTGTCTCTCTCTCTCTCTCTCTCTCTCTCTCTCTCTCTCTCTCTCTCTGTGTGTGTGTGTGTGTGTGTGTGTGTCTGTGTGTGTGGTTAATTTAATCTGTACGTTCATCCAAATTGAGAATGATCCCACTTCTGCAATAATCACTGTTTGGAACAATTTGCACATGATTGACTGTGTGGGCATCCCCTCACCCCTTTTCTGTGTTGGTTGATCGGATTATTTTCTTTATCCACAGGAGGCCTTTCTTTGAAGTACTGGCAGGGCAATGCAATCCTGCTTATCATGTTAAATTTCAAGGCCAGCTGGACTGTGACTGAAAAAGCACGGGATAAAATCGGACTCTCTGAACATGGCGGACAATGAGAGCTGACGAGAGGCCAAGGAGAATGGCACGGGGTTTTGATCCTACTTCATGTTCTGGCTTTGTGGGAGCCTAGACAGTTTGGTTGTTCACCTTCCTAGACCTGGATGGAGGGGGGAGGACCTTGGACTTTCCATAGGGCAGGGAACCCTGACTGCTCTTGGGACTGGAGAGGAAGGAGAAGAGGAGTGGGGGGAGGGGGAGAGGGGTGGGAGGAGGGGGAGGGAAATGGGAGGCGGGGAGGAAGCGGAAATTATTTTTTCAATAAAAAAATAATAAAAAAAATTAATGTGTTCATCAGACACACAGTCATCTTAAAACACGTACACGCACAAGTATTTTATTTTCATACCACTTTTGCTATTTTATTTCCTTTCTATTTTTCTACTATATTTAAAAATCATTGTGATGATATGGTAACCTCAAATTCCACCCTTTTAAAGTTGAAGAAACAGAGGTCTGGAGAAGCAAATTCACTTGCTCAGAGTCCCAGGGCCATTTAGCAGCAGTGTGGAGGACTGAATTATTTTTCAAGATCCTGTCTATTGGGTCACACAGGACTTTTAGAGTTGGGATTTTAAGAAGAATTATTTGTATCTTGATGCAGCATTTTTATATGAATACTAAATGTCTCCTCAATGCTCTGATAATAATGTTTGGGTTTCTAGGCAAAGGCAGTCTTCCCACCAATACAAAAAGAACAGGCTTCTGCATTATTTGTTAAATAAATTAATCAAGCCAAAGATTAAAAACAAAACAAAACAAAAAACTGGAGCTATAGATACTTTTAAGTGCCTGGAAACATGCCAGACTTGGAAAGACTTCTTGTATATGGGAGTTTCTTAGTCCCTGTTGTTGTAAAAGACTCAAGAATCAGATCAGGAAAGACTTATGTTCAGAAGCTGATCATTTTATATATGAATATTTTAAGTTTGAAAATGTCATTCAATTGAAATATTGGGAAGAAAGACAATTCTGGTTCAGTTTCCTGCACTGTCTTGTTTCAGGAAACACAATAACTGCACCCCATCCCTTTGGTCTTCGTTATTAATTTTGCTGTGCGTACGTTGTGCTCATTATTGGGCAGTTTAGGTCAGTAGTTGAATCTGGCCTGACATTAGTGATGTTCAGGGTTGGTGAGGTGTTGAACCATGCAGCTGTGCAAATTCGGTAATGACTTGCTCTTTCCAGAATGCTCTAATAATTATAAATAGAGATTCTTTGAAATTTTAAGGAAAGATCTTCTTGCCCATATTACCAGTTTCTATGGAAGGCATTTTGATAGCTGAATGGTTTTAAACCCTGTAATCTGGACATGAAATTCCACGATGTGAGAAGCTTTGTGAGATTGTTCCTACAAGTGCCCTGTATGTCAGCAGTTCGCAGAGGTGCTTTACTCCCTGCTGGGGTTAATTAATGGTGGACAGAAGGCAGTACAGAAAGTATACATCCTTTTCTCGTGCTTTTTTATGTTGTTCAGGCTTACTAGCAAATCGACCTCGTAGGATAAATGCCATGTTCTTGGAAATTAATTGGAATTCATTGTGGTATTGCATTGTAGCTCATAGAGTGTAATGTAATGCTTCTCAAATATAGTGAGGAATTTTGGAAGTGATTTTCCTTGGATAAGTTTGTAAGAATAAAAATCCAGTTGATTTTCGTGTTTCTCATGTAGTTTTGCTGAAAAAAATGTTAAAATTGATTTATAATTTTAGTCTAGTACAGCAAAGTACAATGTGAAGCTTTATTTTTTCCTCTTTGGATTAGGTGATTGACAGATTTATGAAGAAAGAAATTAACATAATGTTTTTTATTATTGTTGATGTCTTTGTTCAATCTTTAATATCCTTCTACCCGACTTTAAGCAGTATTTTAAAAATAAAACCCACAACCTGTTACTATTTCACCACAGGTCATGCTTACCATCCAACTTGACAAAACTGTTACGTTCATGGTAGTTTTTAATAAAAACCCGTGTGTGCCAAGTGCTTTAAAGTAAAACGACGATACTTAGAATTATTAAAAAAAATAATTCATGTAAGAAAAACTATTTAAAAATTCCTAGTATTCAAGATAGTTCAAGACTCATGAATATGACCTAATTTTGGAGAAAATCAATACTTCCAAACTAACTTTAATGGAAACTAATGCATACAACTAATTCTGAATATTCTTTTTCAGGCTTTATTGAGCATCTGGATTCCTGGCTGTGTCTACCAAAGTGAACATGTGGAGCTTGAGGACAGGAAATGTGAATCACCCCCCAGATGATTGTGATTTACACTAAAGTCTCTGAACTAATGATGTAAATACAGTCTGATGGGTTTTGTTCTAAATTTCACTTGAAATGCAATAGACCCTGCAGAGGTCAATGTGGTCTTTGCATGGCAACAAGAACTGGTTGTCTGAAGGATTGATAAAAGAAATATAGAAAGATGTATGAAGGCCTAAAGCAGCAACAAACTACTTACTTCATAATTTTGAATAGGAATAACTATGTTTTACAAGCAAATGTAGAGATTATCAGTTGAATATCATAAAGTTTCTGTGTCTAAGGATATGCAATTTCTTCTTTGAGTATTCACATAAAGGGACCATTGAATATCAGATGCTAAATATATAATCTCCCTCTCTTTCAGGATTAGTGGCTCTGTTTTTACCAAGTCAATTCATAAAAATCAATGATTTATTAGGTCCAATTATATCCGCAAACTAGTGTTTAGATTACTGAATCTTAACTCTTTTTGACTATTAGAATCAATTTAGCATCTCAAATGATAACAATTGCCTTGCCCTAACTTCAGACTAATTAAAGCAGACAATCTGGAGAGAGGGCTCCGAGTTGCTACTATATGCATCTTTATATCTTACCTATTCAGACCCTTTTCTTGAATAGAATAACTTTATTATTTTTTTAACATGTATGCAGAGAAAACTGGATAGAGTTTATATCTTTTCATTTGTAATCCTGTTTTCTAAATCTGGGTTTATTTTAACATAATGAATTTATTTTTCTTACTGCTTATGTGACCAGAGAGAGATTTAATTTTTCTGTATGGTGCAATATTTGTTGTACAGCATTTATTATCAAGACTTTACAAGTGACTTTATCTGCTATGTCATGATTAGACTTCATTTAATTCTCATAGTGTATATAGTAGTAGCATCATATTGAATGATGTGGGATTCCTTTCTGTGTGTTGTGAATATGTTTTATTATCATTGGTTAATAAAGAAATTGTCTTGGTCTATGGCAGGGCAGAATATAGCCAGGCAGGAAATCTTAACAGAGATATATAGAGAGAGTAGGTGGCAGAAAATCTGAACAGAGATATATAGAGAGAGTAGGTGGAGTCAAGGAGACGCTATGTAGCTGCTGAAGGATAAGGATGGTAGAAACTTACAAGTAAGCCACAGCCTCATGGCAATACACAGTTTAATAGACATGGGTTAATTTAAGAAATAAGTGCTAACTAGGAATATGCTTGAGTCATTGGCCAAATAGTTTTGTAATTAATATAGTTTCTGTGTGACTATTTGGGTCAGAGCAGTAGGAAAACAAAAGAACCGTCTCTGTTTATAATCTAATTTAAAATTAAGGAAATCGAAGCTTAGAGAAGTTGAAACTTCATCCAAATAATGCTTAATTGTTGAATGGTTTATAAACCACACACTGTATAAAGTGTCTTTTTTTTCTTCCATATCATCATGGGTATTGATATTATTGATATAACATCACTGATATCAATCACATATCACTGATATTGCCATACTTGTGTTTCCTAGGGGGTTATCTGGATCACACTGGTCTTTCCAGGTGCTTTATAAAAAATACACTATGATTTAAGAGCTGGAGAGATAGTGAGAAGTTGGAAATTCTTTGTCCATGACAACAAACTAAATATACTAAAATGCCACCTGGCAAGGAAATGTAGAGTGTGGTTCCTTTTGGGTTATTTAACCATGAAAACGTCATTAATGAGGCACTTTCCAGTGTCACCTGTTTTCAGAAATACTTCAAAACAACCTTGTATTCTAGAAATGATTTCCTAGTGGGGGATGTTAGGCACTGAAGCTAGGACACACTTAGTAAGTGGCCTACAGTGATGACACACATGGCTGTGCTTGAACCTAAGTTTGGATAATTTATAAAATTCTCTTTTAATTTTAATGTCATAACTCAAGGTTTAGGACTCTAATAGCTGTTATTTATGATAATAAAGCTGAATTAAAATTTCTGAAAGATCAAATGTAATGTTGTATAGGCAAACCTTTTGAAAACCATAAAATACTGAGTAAATAACAGAATTAAATAGTATAGTCTAAAACAATACCAAAATATTGTTTGTTTGTTTGCTTCTTTATTTGATTGTTTGTTTGTTTTTGAGACAAGGTCTCATGTAGTCCAGGCATCCCTCAAACTTAGTACATAGTAAAGGATGATCTTGACTTTCTAATCCTTCTCCTTTTATTTCTTGAGTGCTGGGATTACAGATTTGTGACAGCACACATAGTTTTATGCGTGATTGGGACTGGGGAGTCCTACCCCAGAGCTTCATGCATATTAGGCAAGCATTATATCAGCCAAGCTATATTCCAAGCCCTCCTATTGTTAACTTTTGAAGGAAATTAGTTCTTTATTCATCTCTGAAACACATTTTAAGGATGAGCTGTTCTGAGAGGTGAGTTTTGCTAGTTATTGCCATCTGACTTTTCTTTATCATCAATGGCTCAGAAACTTTGTATCCACATGGGTATATTAAATAGTTCTTGGAAAATAAACATAAGCAGTTTGTGGATTCTGTATGCTGAATCAGTAAGTCATGAAACTAAGAAACATGGGCCTTTGTCCCACCTGATTCTATTGACTGTGAGAATAAAAATTCTGATCAGTGACACACAGATTTTTTTCTACTTTAATAACAGTAAATACACAGTAATATAATTTTTAGATATTTTCATAAGAGCTCATTTATTTAAAGAAATAGTCGAAGACAGAATCAGTGCAGGAGTCAAATTTTCCGATCATGCTTTACTGAGAAAATATAAGATTTATTAGAAAGAATTGTGACTAAAATGGTCATGCAGCGTGGCTGCCCAGATACCAAACAACTCCTCTCTAGAACATATTCCTGGGCTGGGGTATATTCCTGGGGATCACTTGATGTGACAAGGAGTAATTTCCCAGGAGAGAACAAAGTCCAACTGATCCCATATTGAGAGGAGGTGAAAGGCAGTTCCATTCCCCGACTCTCTGAGAAGGGTGAGTGAACTCAGAGCAAGCAGCAGACATTCTTTGTCACACCAAATTAAGCCTGCCATTGGCTTCCATGTCACCAAGCTGAGTTAGTGCGGGGATTCTTCACAGCACTTTGAATACAGGTAGAAAATAAATCTGCAGAGATCCGCAGCTAATGCATATGGAAATTCTCTCCCCTTCCCCTTCTCCACAGCACAGTTGGACTGCATTAATAATGGCTATGGGCCCAGGGAAATGAATGTGAATTTGGCAAGGCTCAGAAAAGTTGGCTCCAAGAAGAGCTACTCTATCTTAGGTGAATAAGAAAGGAATGCAATAGCGTGGTGTGAGAGAAAGCTCATTGTTGCAAAGTGTGAGTGTGGGTGAGCAGAAAACAGAAGATGCTGTGAATTAGTTCATACTTAGGACTCTGCTTGTCTCTTCAAAGAAATATACATAATTTGAAAGCAAATGAGGTCCTTAGTGACTCTACACCTATAGATGACAGCTAAGTATTGTGTGAAAACCTGATGTTGCTGAGTTTCTGTCCAGAAATCATTTTGCCTATACCTCAATCCCCCAGTGAATCTCAGATAAGATAATCCCCCTTGCATCCAAGTTCAACCATTATTCTTTCAGAGATGATCCCTGAATCTTTAAGAGCCATGATATTAAGTTTTGAGATAAATAATACATTTAAAACCTTGGGATTAATTTAATTAAAAATTAACAATGTTATAGAGTTACTTGTATACTTATTGAGAAGACATGGCTAAAGGGAATTTGAAATATATAAGTCTAGAGAACACATGAGACAGGAAGAGGAGGGGAAAGTTCACAAAGATGAAAAGAAGTGCACACAGAATTAGAATTTTCCCATGATTTGCCTTCTTGTGTCTCAATTTTTGTTTATGAAGAAAGGGCTATTTTTACTTTTAATGCATAAAGAAAACAGAAAGATGACAATTTTGGACAGAATAGATTTTTGTATATACATGCATCCAGGAGTCTATATTCCCCTCAAACCCTGCATCAGTGTCTAGTACACTTTTTTCCCGGGGCCCTAGTGGAGTGCCTGGAGTAGTGTACGTGTATTTTGTTAGTGTAAAGGGAAAAAGTACATGATGGCTACTTCTGCCTAGTAGACTCAGGCACAAACAACACTCAGTACAAATAGTTCTACTGGGAACACCTTTTGAAAACCTGTTATACAGTATGGACTGAGGACTGTGTCCGAATCCCCTTTTCCTCTCGTAATAATTTGCCACATTCTACGTCTGTAGATAAAGTAGTCCCGGAAGTGGAGTTGGTCGGATGGGTTTGTTTACACTGCAGTCCATAAAAGAAACAAAAAGCCTTGCATGCAAAAGAAATGAGAAAAAAATACAGAAAGTGAATAAATGAAAAGCAAGAATGAATGTTTAAATGAAAAATTAAATAAAATGAAGCCAGCAGTTATGAAGCAGCACATTAAAGCATAATATATACAAGCGTTTATTTTTCAAATTAGTAGCATAAAACAAGACACCTCAAGAGCGGATTGAAAGTTAGGGCAGATCAGTCCATTCTACCTAACACCTCAAGACAGTTTTCTAGAATGAGGTCCAGGAAAAAGGTGATCCATAGCCTCATAACTGCTTTTTATTTTGGGGAGGGTTTCCATAAAGAAAGAAGTTTATAACAAATTATGCCCAGTGTCGAGCACTCAAAACACAGTTTTCACATCAAGAAAGTGGTTCTAGTATCTAGTTATTAATCAAAACCAGCCACACAATTTTCAAGACTCTGTGAGAAATGGACATATGAAGTCCTATCTTGAAAATTATTAAAGTTTCATAATATTGATAGTAGAGCATTAAACAAGCTGTTTGTTAATAGCTCTTAGCTTTGAAATTCTAGTGGTATCTTTAGATTAAACTACTGGATTAATATATTACAATGTCCTGATGCTGTGTATTTTATTTATTTTAGTGAGGAATTATCTTAAATCACAGTCATTGTGGATTTCCCCCCAAAGCATTGAAGTTCTATGTGTGAATGCCTTTAAAAAATAAAATAAGTAAAAATGGCTTGACTATTGAAATTGCCCATTATCCTAGATGCAATTTTGAAAAATAAAGTCTCAAATATATTCTATTGTCATTTTTTTGTTATTTATCATATTTGTAGGGAAATTGTATGAATTCTCTTTCTACTATATATATATATATATATATATATATATATATATATATATATATATATATGTAAGTAAATGCCTAATTTAAAAAACTCCTTTGTGTTTTTATAGAAGTTGTTTCGCAAGAGCACATGTGCTCAGAATATATACTGAAGGGCTGGGTCCATTGCTCACAAGGGTCTCCTGTAATTTCGGATTTATGCCTTCCTTGCTCTTCCTATAGTTTCTATCTTAAGAGCAAATAATGGTTGAAGAAATGAACTGAGATTTGAATTTCTGCACTGTCATCCCAAAGAGTACTAATTAGATTTAGTGTACAAGACTCTTCCTTCTTCCTATTAATAACTGATAGAGCTGCTGCGCCAGCGGCGCCTGGCAGGGGTTCAATGCTCTTTGCTCTAACTCGGAAATGGCTCTTCTGGGCATCTAACTCATTAGACTCTGACAAAGAGGGAACGTATCCTTCACGTTCTCACATTTAAGACAAGTTCAAGGTAAAACTCCCCAGCCTTAGAAAGAGGTGACTCACCTGCTCAGAATCATTGTTCTTCCGTGATTTGTATATAAATTCTCCAATGGCTACAAACACAGAAAGGACAAGTCCCGCAGCCAGAACAATGAAGATGCCCCCAATATTTTCCACTCCCAGAGCACTGGCTTCCTTACTCTCTTCTTCAGGGCAGCCGTTTCCTCGCCACCATTTCTCTTTCATCATGTGCAGCTTCCCTTCTTCTTGTAGTTGAAGAATGGCAATTGTGATTTTATCCCGGTAAGGAGAGCCTGGAAGTTGGGGATGATTTGGATGTTGGTCATCAACGGGAGAAGACAATGTCAAGTCATTTCACTATCTTAGTAATGAATACTGCAGAGTGCTACAAACTTGATGTAAAAATCTATTAGTCAAAGTTGGAAATTTCCAATCTTATATCTCGAAGACTCTAGTTAGAAGGAGAGATGACATGTTGAGGTTCACTCTGGCCCAGGGTATTTTTTATTCTAAAATAAGAAACATTAAATAGGAATTTTATGAAATTCCTGCTTCTGCTGAGTTCTTCACTAAATCCTTATATATGTCATGGGATTTGTTGTTTCAACTCTATCTTTTTTGGCCTTTTGGTGATCTCTTTTTGTGGCTAAGTTTTGCTGTTCTTCTGTTTATTTCCCTAACTTCATTTGAGTGTTGCTATGGCCACATTTCTGAACAAAGGGAGATAAAGTGATGGATAACATTTCTAGTCTCATGTCATGACTCTTCCCAACATGCTTGCTTGCTCTCTTTTTTCAAATACATTGCAACAAAAAAACACTTTCAAGTCACCAGTGATGGAGGAGTCCTGGCATAGAAGGAATTTGGGTTCTAGGGCCGTTGCATGAAGCAGATCCTTGCTTTTAACCTAGACGGAGCTATGACAATCAAGGAATATTTACTGTGCAAGGCTGTTGTGGTTACATTTGTTTATGCCTGGAACATTTGTTTAATTATGTAAATATGTGTTGCATTCTTTTATGTTGCATTTGTTTAACTCTGTGAAGCTGTGTTACTTTGCCTGTTTAAAACACCTGATGGTCCAGTTAAAAACTGAAGTGAGACAGGAGAAAGGATAGGTAGGGCTGACAGGCAGAGAGGATAAATAGAAGAAGAAATCTGAGAAAAGAAAGAGAAGGAGCAAGAGAATTAGGAGACAGGGACAGTAGGGGCCAGCCACCCAACCTCATAGCCAGTCACGGAAATCACAGAATAAAAGTGAAAGTATGATTATGAAAGAAAAGGAAAAAGACAAGAGGTGAAAGGTAGAAGGGATAATTTAAGTTAATAAAGCTGGCGGGAAACAAGCCAAGCTAAGGCCGGACATTTATAAGAAACAATAAGATTCCATGTGTGATTTATTTGGGAGCTGGGTGGTGACGGGTTCTTCAAAAGAACCAAGAGTAAAAAGAGTAAAACAATCAACAACATAAGACATTGAAAAATTTCACGTGTTGTTTACAATGGTTCATCCGCAGTGATTCATGTTCCAATCAAGATAAATTATGTGTTAAATAATTCTGAGGTGCTATAATAGTCGACGGTAAGAACTTGGTAATATTTATGGTCTGTCTTCTGGTAATTCTATTGAATCTTTAATTATAAAGGAAATTATTATAGAAAGTGCCAAAGTACATATATTGAGACATAGTCTCTTAATTCCTGTGTTAATCAATGCAAAAGAAGTAAAACAAGATTCCTTTACTTGTTTATTCCCCAAGATGGCAACAGTTTTGGTAGTATTTCATCTCCTCAGTAGTAGGAAGCTCCCTTTGCTTACAAAGCTTACAGCCATTCCTGGTGGAGGCAAACTGAAAAGTCAGTTATCTTAAAGGCAAGGAAAATTTTTTCAAAAAATAATAAAGTCCTAGACCTGGATGGAAGGGGGAGGACCTTGGACTGCTCACAGGGCAGGGAACCCTGACTGCTCTTTGGATTGGAGAGGGAAGGGGGAGAGGAGTGGGGCGTGGGGAGTGGGGGGAGGGGGAGGGGAAAGGGAGGTGGGGAGGAGGTGGAAATTTTTAATTAAAAAATTTAATAATAATAAAAAAATAATAAAGTCAAGACCATTTGTCAAAGAGATTTAAAGAAATTTAAAATCCGAAGGTGTGTTTAAGAGCCAAGAATCCAAGTCATTTCTCCTCTTTCCTTACATCTCAGCGCTAGTTCTGTGAAAGCGCTTCTGGTTGCCCTCCTATTCCCTACAGATGACTTATGTCCTATGCCACAGCTAAAGTTCTATAAGCTCAGGCTCAGTATTTTGTCACTTGTCATTTACTTCCTCATAAGACTTAAAAAAATAATTGTCAGCACTCCAAAACTACTTTAAAGGAGGTGTGAGAGTATTATAGCTTGTCAGTTCAGAGTATGGATTTTTGGGTGAGAAAAATTGATTTTGAAAACCAAGTAAGAGATATCAACTACTTGCTTAAAATTTCCCAGAACAATGGGTAGAAGCAAAATTAGCAACGTTAATATCCCTAGAGTGCACAGGCAAATGAGAGACCCTGGAGTGCTTTATCTCAGGTACAAGGGAGAACTATGTTGAGCGTGAGAGCAATACTCCTGGCCATGGCTGCACAGTCGTCATGGTGATATATGCAGTAGATGCACAACAAATGCTTGCTGCCACTCTCCTCCTGCCTTCAGGCTGCGCAAGACCTAACACATTATGGTCAGATGGAGATCCAATCTCTGTTTAATGTTGGTCTCTAAGGAAGGCAATTTCCAGTCTTCCAGGAACCTGTTTAAATCTTAACTGCTCTCATTCTCTTGAAGTTTGATTTTAAATCCCTCGGGAGGCACATTTCTAGAGCCTCTGTCCTGAGAGTCTCTAAGTAGCAGTTTTCAATTTTAGCTTGTGACTGAGCCAACTTTGCCAATCTTCTATAATGGGAGAGACTTCAGAGTCTCTGGGGACTCAGGACAAGACTAGACGTGGCAGAGACCTTTTCACATCTGCATATCTTTTAGGTTCAATTTTAGCTCCTTCTAAAGTGGTCCTGGTTGACATCAGAACTGACTTCTTGCAAATCTTTTGGGAAAAATAATGTGTGTGTACCCATGGATCTTCCTGAATAGCAACTGATCTTCCTTAAAGTATAAATTCATCACAAAAGAAGCATCTATTAAATGTTTCCAGCAGCTGTATTCCCCGTGGATGAGTTCACTCTGAAGCCCACCATCTGTTCCAATTATTCGCTCATTGTTTTTGCTTTAAAAGCATGACAGGTTTATCACCAGTATGAAAAATTCCTGGAGTATATTTCTTGTCATCTAGGAAGGGGAGATGTATGCTATTTAACATTAGCATTTGTGATAGGTAAAGTTGGCAGGAGAGACTGAATGAGTCTGTTGAGGTCTCTCGGTGTAATAGAATCATACTATGTAAATGTAGACTATAGACCCGTCACAGAGTCAGCCATGAATACGTGTGTGTGTGAGGGACAGAAAGCAAACCACAAAGCACTGTATTCACTCAGCAGAGTAGCAGAAAGAATAAGCTTCCACAGTTCCAGCCTCACCACCGCTATACTGCCAGAAAATTTAGATTTCAAGTATTCCATTCTTTTTTGTATTTCGTTTTCAGAGTTAAGGATCAAAACCATGGCTTTGCACTTGCTGGCAAGCAGTCCACTGAGCAGAATCCTCAGCCTCTAGGTATTCTTTAAAGGAATAGCAATTGAGGGTTCCCTGCCCTGTGGGAAGTTCAAGGTCCTTTCCCCTCCATCCAGGTCTAGGAAGGTGGTCTTCCCACAGGGCAGGGAACCCTGACTGCTCTTAGGGCTGGAGAGGGAGGGGGAGGGGAGCGGGGGACAGGGAGGGAAATGGGAGGCAGAGGCAGGGAGGAGGCAGAAATTTTTAATTAAAAAAAAAGAGCCAAAGAAGGCAGAGAGCAAATAGAAAAAAAAAAGGAATAGCAATTGAAATTATCATGTTTGCATGCTGCCACTCTCAGAGCGATACCCATTCTATTTCCTACCACACAGAAAACCTGGTGTCAAAGAGGGGTGCTGAAGGGGTAGGGTAGGTAGGTAAGGTGTGATAGAAGATGGGAGGAGAAAGATTCGGTATCAGGTAATCTATCTTAAAGGTGGCTGATTTAAGAAACTCTAGTTGCTACAGTGTGTCACAATCAACCCTGGGCTCCCAGTAGTACAAAGATTAAGGCAAAGGCATCCATTCCTGGTGCTTTCTCCCCCCCCCCCCCCGGCCCCGCCCCGCCCCGACTTGTGTTTCATTTGCTAAACCAGTGTGAGGAAGCGTAAGGAAAATTTTCTCATCTTCTGTCATGTATATTATCTGAAATGAGATGGCCAAGCGGGGTCAGGGAGATAGGACATTGTTTTAAGGCCAAAATGATCATTATGTCCATTTAGTTAAATAGTCTTCATCAGCTTACTGAAAACAAGTTGAATGAATTATATGAGATTCCCACTTGGAGAACTACCAGGATCACTGGTATTTCCATCAGGAAATGTCATGGGAATTAGATGGCCACCCAGTTTTATACCTTTGCCTGATCCTTTCCCTGTGATACTCACTAGCTTTCTTCTTTGAGTCTTCAAAGTAAGCGTCACTTTGGATCTATTGCACCACTGGGTTGCTCTCATTGATTAAGCTTTGTGTCTTTGGGATACATTTTTTTTCCTCCTTGTTTCTGTGTCATATGACTTTTGAGATTATTGAAGGTGTGCTTCTAATTGCTTATTTCGATTGTTTCTATGCCATCTTGTCTATTGGTCCAGTTGTCATCTATGTGCATGATGTGATATTTTGCTGTGTATGTTTCTGTGTGACACCTTTTTTCTTAAAAGAAAAGAAATGCCATTTTAAATTGACAATAAATTTTAAACATGCCTCTAATACTGATAATACATTGGTCTATATTACTATTATTGTTAATTATAATCATGACGATACATTTGAAATAATGTTTGCCTTTTTCATTTCAAATACTGCTTCCTGGATTTTCATTTATTGATCCATTAGTTATAATATTTTAAAAAGTTGACTTAAAGATACTTTAGATTCTCTGAAGTTAATTTCCTTTTTTGCTATTTTTTTCACTGCTTAAGAAACTGACTCTTATTAAAGTAGGAATTTAAGTGTTGCAACAGCTAAGCTTTGAGTGACTATTCATTTTCAGGACTGGTGAAGCTCATCTTCTGGATGTTTAACCTGGGTGTCAAATCCAATGGTAGTTGTCCTAGTTAGGCTCCCATTGCTGTGACAAGCACAATGATCAAAAGCCACTTGGGGATAAACTGGTTCACTTCATCTTGCAGCTCATACAGTCCATCACTGATGGAAGTCAAGCCTTGGAAGCAGGCAGGGAAGTGGAGACTGTCGAAGAGCTGGGCTTACTGGCTTGTTCCCCATGACTTGCTCAACATGCATTCTTGTGCCACTCAGAACCACAAGTTCAAGGGTGTGATACCACTCACAGCAGCTTAGGCTCTCCCACACCAGTAATGACTCAAGAAAATGCCATACGGACCTAACCTATAGGAGAGGCTGAGGATGAAATTTTCCTTCCTTCCTTCCTTCCTTCCTTCCTTCCTTCCTTCCTTCCTTCCTTCCTTCCTTCCTTCCTTCCCTCCCTCCTTCCTTTAAATATATTATGTGCACTGGTATTTTGCCACAGGTGTTGGGTTCCCTGGAACTAGAGTTACAGATAGTTTTGAGCTGCCATGTACTTGCTGGGAATTGAACCCAGGTTCTCTGGAAGAGTAGTCAGTATTCTTAATCCTTTGCTATCTCTCCAGCCCCAGAAAACATTTTTTAAATTGAAGTTCTATTTACCAAGATACTCTAGTTTGGGTCACATTGACAAAAGTACTAATCATCACAAGGATAAGGGGATGAAAGATCAGCCAATGTTTTGTTGCAGCATGTCTAAAAGGGTCCTAAACTTTGGCAAATCGCCTATTCTTCTGATCAGAGAGGCCATGGGGCCCCACAGGTTGAAGTCTAGATGCTTTGCATTCTTTAAAGAGGACAATCATAACATGAAAGTCTTCAGTGCTTCCTAGGGAAGTAGCATGGCCAGCAAAACCTTGATCTATGCTGGTATATAATACTGGCAGAGAGAAACTAAAAGAGCCGACACACTCATCCTATATCCCTAAGAGCACCTCATAAAAAAGCTTAACTGACCATAGAGGCTAAATTCGTTAACACAAATTAAACTGACTGTAGAGGTTTAGATTTATTAAACAAATGGAGGTTAATTTGTTACTACCTCCATGCTCTAAACACTGGTGGGGAAGTGTAACCAAAGGATAAAATATTCATAAGCCTATAGTAGTACCACAAGGACTCTCACCCTGAGAGCTTCTTCAGGGGACCTGGTATTTCTACAAACTGCAAAGGCATTTTACAAAGGTAAAATGTCGTTCAGGTATCCAGCTTTATCCCATTAAAGAAGACACCCAGAATATTACTAGGCAACTGCGCACCAACTGATCACCTCCAAACTATCTCCTATCTTAATTTCCTCTTGCCTCAAGGGGATGTCTAAAATCCCTAATTCTTTGTCTCATGACACAACAGACTTTCGACATTCTGCTACCTTCTCAAATGTTTAAAACATGTGTGTGTGTGTGTGTGTGTGTGTGTTCGTGTGACAGGCCTATTTTTCAGTTTTTGTTTTGTTCATGGACTAGCTTAGTTCTCAACTTGATACTGCCTAGAATCTCCTAGGAAGAGGTGCACAATGAAGCATTGTCTACATTGGGTTTGCCTGTGGGGAGGGAGGTCTTAATTAAACTGGTTACATGGGAAAATCTAGACCACTGTTGGGCAGCACTACCCCTATGCAGGGGCCCTTTAACTGTATTAAGAATGGAGAAACCCAGTTGAACACAAGCAAGCAAGTAAACAGTTCTGCATTCCTGTCTCTCTGTTCTTGACCGTGGACGTGATCATGTGCTTCCAGCTTTTGCAACTGTGATTGCCCTGCTAGAGTGGACTGTAGCCATGGAATTGTGATTGGAATAAACCCCTCTCTCCCCTGAGTTGCTATTTGTCGGTGCTATTTTATTATTACAGCAATAGAAATGAAACCGAGACATTGCCTGAAGACGATTCATAAACCTCACCGATCAGATAGCTAAGCTAGCCCAAAATTTCAATAATATGGTAATAGTCATTTTTACTTGCATTAGTTTGCCTCAAAACTGCAGAGCCCTAGATTTGTAGATTGTTGTTTAAGATAGAACCTGTAGCCCATGTGCTGAAGGTAGAGGCTGTTTTCATTTAACAAACGCAGACAAGTGCAACAAAATCTAAGTGTTATCCAGTGTGGTAGTGATGTTCAGGAGTGCTTATCCCAAGGAGGGCTTGACTGTGGGGTTTAAAAACCAGTGGCAGGTCTTGGTCACCTAGGTTTGTGTCGTCTGGAGTTGAGAATTCCACCTGCTCATGACACTGCTGCAAGATTTTAAGCCCTTGTCAACCAAAGATCTAGTTCCAATAAACTATTTGGACCAGCGCCTTCTACCCGAACCATTCCTAAGTAGCTTTGTTTGTTTGTTTGTTTACTTGCTTGCTTCCTTGCTTGTGGCATCTAATGAAAGTTCAGCCAGAATAACATGATAAACCAGACCACCCCTCTCCTCTGTTCAGCTCAGAGCAGCCACAAGAAGAGGTATCTAAGGAATCTACTAAGGCTGAATTGGTTGCTCTTTCTGAGAAGAATGTGGAGCGAAGGCCAGTGGCTCTAGCTAATCAAAATGCAGTGGACAGATGACTCAAATGACCATGGTATGTGCCCACCCCCAGCTGATCTATAGCACACGACTCCTGCACACAAGTCTCAGAGAATATGTGGAGGACAGGGAGCAAAGATTGTAAGAGGCAGGGGACCAACATTTCACTGTAAGTTTTGCCATCTATCTATGACAGGAAAGCTGCACCTAGGAAATCTCAAAATGGCTACTGGAACAAGACCTGAGCAATTCAACACTGGTGAGACACTTCAGTGTAGATGAGGCAAATCTCATGAATTCCACCCTAGAATAAGAACTGAAAGCAATGAACAACTGCTCGGAGAATTAGTTTCCCCCGGGAATGAGCTCCCATTTGTAATTCTGTAGTGATCAGCCCTAGAAACATACATGTAGGTAACACTGAACATACTCAACAGGTTGTATTTATATATTTGTGTAACAGAGTGGTTAAAGAAGAAGTGTGAATTTTGGGGGCAGCAGACACAGAAGAGGTAGGAAAGGAAAAATGAAATGATGCAATTTACATTTTTGCTAAATTTTTAAAAATTAAAAGAAGAAAGAGACCAGAAAATGGAGCCTATCTCCTATTACAGATCTTCACACGCATATGGATCTCAGATTGTTCATGGAATGCTGTAATCTTATTCTCCAGAGCTGCGACCCTGCACTCTGTGACCAGACCCGTTAGCCAGCGCTGCTCTTATCTGAATGGCAGAGACAGCACAACTGGGAATTAGATACACAGTGGCTCACACAAACTTCCCACAACTGTGGTGATCTTCCTTTGAATGGAGCAAATTGAGCACAGAAAACTGGACAAGAGCAGCTTAGCCTCACTGTAAAGTGTATTTCTCAAATGGAGACCCCATCCCATTGCCCTATGTTTCTATATTGGTTATCATTCAGCCTGGTGTTCTCTCCAAGCAGACACAGGTAATGTATTCTCCCATACACCCCAATATACCCATCAAACTATTCTTACAAAAGAACTAACTGAGGTCCAAGAAAGTAGTTACAGCTCCCTCCTGTAATTGTTCTTCTGAGGATCTAGAGACAACAGTAACAATAAAGGTAATTTCTCAGAATATATGCTAATATTTCCAACAAGTTTACAAATTGTGCAATGGTAGCTCTTTATTTGGTTAATTTATATTAACATGGTGAATATTGTTGATTATGGGTTGAATACAGTTTTTAAAAACAAAATTAATTGGTTGTCAAATTATTAACATTAGGAAATTTATTTCACCTAAATTATGACTTTGTGTCTTGTTGGGAAAATGAAATATCTGACCATACTTGTTCTTAACATCCTATAGATTTTCAGATGACTGCTGAGAAGGCCTCTCTTAGACAAGCCATGGTCTCCGACAGTCTGCAGTTGACCGCATTCCCTAGCAAAGCAAACCCTCTTGACTCATGATCCCTGCTTGACTTCTGTAAACACTGAAGTTTATGATCCCTGCCTGACATTGACGATCACACTGCATAATCCCTGCCAAAATGGCAACAAACTACAAGTACGGACAATAAGTCAAGTTTACACTTGGCTCTTGTTTATCAGGCTCAGCAGCCACTACACTTTCTGCAGCTTTAGCCCCCAGGTCTGGAAGCCTCTCTCCTTTGGATTACCAAAGCTTCACTTTAGAGAAACAGGATACCTTTATGGCAGAAGCCCACAAGCACAGTGTTCTATAGAGGGAGGCAACAGGGGAAGAATTTTCTTCATAGAAAGCATCAGTAATTGTCTCCTGGACATAGACACTTTTTCTGTTTATTCCTGTTCCTGTCATAGACAAGGATAGTATATGAGTGTGTGTTCTTTCTAGGCAACAGGGTCCCGAGGAAGCACAGTAATATTATATAGAACAAATAGGAAATCTGGAGTTTTTACATAGTTATTTTTTGACTCTATTGTCTGAGCAAAGTTCAAGCTTTAATTTCTACCCCCTTCTTTTGATATATTTGTCAATGTTGTCCCATTTATTGAGAATGGAACAGCAGCCTTCCATATTCAGAATTAATTTTCATCTATATGTGGAATTAATTTCCTTATATTCTAACATAACTTAAGGCATTAAAAGCTAGGTACATATAGATATTCAAGAAAATAATGTATGGAGGATAATTTAGGAAAATGTTTTTAATATTGATGAAAAAAATCACACAAAAATTAAATACTTATTGTGGTGAGATATAAAAAATAGTAGTTGAAAATTTATTAGACTAAATATCTGAGATTCCTCAATTTAAACCATGCCTTATTTTTTTACGGACACTGTGCTTCCCGGTGAATCTACAGCAGACTTTGCATGCTTCTCAATATGTTGGATACTTGCCACGAGCATTGCCCAGCTTAGCCTTGGCAAACACCTTGCCCTCTTACCTATAGGAGTTCCCACTCCGTAACCTTTGGAGTCTATGAGGCCCCCGATCTGGGTGAGGTTGCAGTTCCTCTGTGTCACATACTCAATGCTGGTGGACTCCATCAGCAGGGCATAGTCGGTGGTCAGCACTCTCTGGATCCCCTCATCGCTGTTTTTAACAAGTGCGCTCTGTTGTCTGCTGCTCATAAAAGCCCACATTTTCTCGTAGGTGGAGATCTTTGATTTCTGTAGAGAGGAAAAAAGCACACCCACCAGCAGAAGAGCGCTGAAAAATAAATGGCCTGAAGCCATTCCCCGTCCTCGTGGGTCCAATAATAAAGGAGACACTTTCTACAGGCCAGGAAATGGGTTGGAGACTAGGACTTGCGCCTTACAGGAAGCTGAGAAGAGCGCAGTTCACTACAGAAGATTACGTGGAGATGCTTTGATCGGAAGACAAGGAGACCTTGTCAGATGGATGTCATGGCTCAAGGTCCTCTTCTTGATTTTGGTTAGGGAGGAAAGGACATGAATATCAACAACGCTTGTCTAGCGACCCATTAACACGTGGGCAAAGCTGAGGCCCTCTCCTTCCAGGACTCTACTCATTTACTCAGCTTCTCTCCCACCGCTGGACCTCAGTGGCTGCTTTGCTTTGCTCTTTTCAGGTACAGAAGCTCCAGTGCCTGACCAACACTAATTAACTAGGAATAGTCTGGGATATGTCACTTGCATTCTCTCCTTTGTTTGTAAAAGAAGTACATCTGTGGCTAAATTTTCTGCAAAATAGGGGATGCAAATGCTCTCTTCTAGTCAGTATTCAAATCAGAAGGATCTCCCATATATATATATATATATATATATATATATATATATATATATATTTCCCATTGCAATCATATTTTAGATAACAAGGTCTGCATATCTCATTTTAAAGTGTTCTATGATTTTCATGTCTTTTATGCAGCTTTTTGGTAGAATCAATAATAGACTATATATATGACAGATTATATATGCATCTATACATAGACACCATTACCTCACTATCTTCTTTTCTTTGTTAAAACATACTGCCTACATTTCCATATTGCTTAGATATGAATTTCCATTCTTTTGAATAGTGATCTATGATTAGGCATTTTACATTTTTACTCTGTAATTTCCATAACGTTTCAAGTTTTTCCCCTGAATTTGTCTTCATTTGCATCAGCACACCCTTCCATTTATTTCAAAGATGAATGTCATCATGATAATTACGGATGTTTTCAAGCTAAAGCCAGTTCTGACACATGTAGATGCCTTGGTATGGGCAGGGCCTGGAGACACGGAATGAAGTAGTTTTGTAATCGGCTCTGGTAGTTTGTTTATGCTCAGACGTTCTCGGAATTCATTTGGCTCTTAGGTCTGTTTAAGTCTTGGGTTAACAGAATAGGTCTCATGAGTTGGCATGGAGAGAGACAGGTGGCTTTGGATAGGATTGTTAGGCATTTGAAGAGCCCCCTGAGAAAGATCTTGTGAGACAGATAGCAATTTAGTACTCATACCTTGTACTTGGTGATGTTTTATGAGACCCATTCTGCCACGATGAAGCCCCTAGGACTTACTCCACAGCCCCAGGAGACCGGAAAATTGGAGCCTATGTCTCCACAACAAAGGTGTGTGCTGGGTGCTGGCCGATTCTTCATTTGTTGTGTGGTTTCAGCCTTAAAGAGTCTGATATGTCTAAGTTTTTAGTGAAAAGAAGAGCTACTTATGCAAAGGCTGGGAGGTCACCTTTTTTTTTTTTTTTTTTTTTTTTTTGCAGCATATTATTCCTTCCTCAGAAAACTGCCTTAAGGGAAAATAATTTTCTTTGAAGTATGACAATTTAAAGCTATCTGAAACTTTAGAGATAAATTCACCTAAACTATCATTTTTATAGATGAGGAACTTGCAGTACAGACTGTTTGGAGACTCCAGAAAGTGACAATGAAAGTTGCTATCAGAACTAATCCTAGACCCCAAAAACTATACCTGTTCATTCAGTGTTCCTTCCCCTGGTCCTTGCTGACCTGGTAGGGTAGATGCCAACATCGCCAGAACTGTTTGACAGTGACTTTAATCTTGTTTGATCTATACTCACAAACACAACATTTATTAAAGGACTGGCATCCTCTGTAGGCCTTTTGGCTATTTGGTTTTATGTTGGTACAGCATAGACATCAGCTTCCAAGTAAAAATTTCACAGAACATTTGTTTTTTCATTATTTTAAATTTTATTAAATTGAAATGTCTTTGTTAGAAAATTGGAATTTTTCTCTGTAGAAGTAAGAGGAAAAAAAATTTCTGTCTTTTCCGGGGTAAGGGGGAAGCAAGCAGGGGCCTTCAAGTCACACAGTCCACTTGGAGATAGTAGATTTTCATCATTGGATATCTACTAAGAGAAATCTGCTGGAAAATCTCTCTCTCCTAAGAATTCTCCAAGTCCATGGCTCTGCTCCCTAGATCAGGCCCTTTGTATAACAGGTCCTGGGAGAAAGGCCCCATAAAGGTCACAGTTGGTACGCAGATGAGTCACTACCAAACCAAGGACTCTTTCCCTCTTGGCCCCGAGTTTTAACCACCATAATGCTATATTCAGCCAGGTTTATTTTTTGTCAGGTCTTAAAATATCAATTTCAGAGTAAATTTGGTGTTTACCTTTTAATAGATAATTTTATTAGTTGTCAAGATGAAAATCTTAATACCTCTTAAAACTATGAGTATGCCTTGCCAAAAATTATTTTAAATGTTAAAAGACCCAATGAAGAATTTGAATGAGAAGCTTGGGTATTCTTACTCTCCTAAGCCTGCTCCAGACTTATATTTAAGAGTCAGCCTCCTGAATCACTCCACGTAATACACAGATTAGTAAAGCATGAGGACAGTGATCACCTCTCATTTCATTCAGTATGTCAAAAGTCAATTAGAATTCCCATATCCTTGGAGGACTTGGGCTTAGATGAATTCCTTGGGATGGTTTAGCCTGATTATATTTCTGTCTTTATGCTGATAAACACGGGTGACGGATGATAAGCATTTCTTATCAGGTATCAGTTAGAAGGCAGAGTCACTATAACAACGTTGATGATTATTTCTTTCTTACTTTGCGCTTTGTAGTGGTCGCAGGCTGAGTACGCCCAAGGTGGTGACTTACAATGTGTATATGGGCATTAAAAACTGTTGAGAATAGTGATAGCAATGAACACAGACAATGCTTACTGTGTCACATGCCCTGCTCTGAGCATGAATGAATGAGCATTTATTCATTTAATTGGACAGGTACCGTTAGGCTGTCTGCTCTACAGATGTAGAAATAGAATATCACACTGAAAAGTAATAAAGCTAGGGTCTCATTCTAGTACTCTTGTTCCATTGTCTAGGTTCTTAGTCAAAGGAAATTGTTTGTTTGAATGGAAAATCCATGAAACTTGTAGACAGGTGAATATATTAGCGGGCCTAACTCATGTTCTAAAGAAATCACCTAAGTGTTTGTAAGGTGCACTCTGCTGTAGAGGGATGCTCAAGAACTTGCACTTAGCATATCATATCTTGAGAGTATTTAATGACTTTCAACAGATTCTATTCATTTGGACAAAAGCTCAGTGTCTCAAGAAGTGCAGAAGCAGTTGGGATCTGGAAGATAATGTAGATATTATTTGTATTTTCCCTTGCCTTTTGTAGCATTTTGTTTTTCCTATAGTTCTGTTCTCAGCTGCTGACTTGTCATGGCAGGATATGAGAGGCGAGAGCTCTGCAGTACAGGATGCTTTTAAGATGGCTAGAACCTCCATTTTCTAGAAATATCTTTATGATGTTTCATTTCTATTGAGGTAAGTATTGCTTATCACAGTGTTTCTCCAACCAAGTTATAGGGCACCTACAGGGAAAAATATATGATTCTATTATTCAGTAGAATCAATATCTATAAAATCCTGCCTTGGGCCAGAGTATTTGAAGGCCTTATGTTCACAAATGTTTACACATGTTTCCCTTACTTATTTTCATAATCCTACACATGTGCATATTAAGAGTAAGTTATTGAGATTTTCTCTTGGCATTGTGTCAAAAGTGACCTTATACATGTGCAACGTGTCATACAGAACAAATCAATGACCAAAACAATTCTGTGTTAAGTCTTTTCACTACTTAGACTACTGAGAAATACTAATCTTAAAAAGTACCCTTAAATATCAACAAAATATATTGACAATTCAGAATCCAAGCTTATGAAGCTGGCATACAGGGAATTCCCTGCCTGAAAGACAGCTGTTTGACTTAATACAATGAAATTTCATTAAATGATAATATCTCACACCATGTTGAAACTTGATTTAATTTAGCAATAATCAATTGAAGGAAGACTATTAGAAGAGAGACTGGGATGCAGTGGGGACTCTGTCTTTTCAGGTATGCTGATTTTGTCTGATCATACCCTTACTGTGAATCAATAGAAAACTATGGCATTTGAACATTCTCTGAAGCTATACAATTCATTGGTTTCCTTCAGGGAATTCTCCTGGTGAGACTTAAACATCTTTGCTCAAATATGTCTCACATTTCTTTCCCATCCACAGTTAAAGATTGGTATATTACAAGCAATATGCCATACTTTTTAAAAGGTTAGGTTAACTTAAAGTCATTTTTTCCCAAGTGAATACATTTTTATCTTCTGACACTGGAGGTAAAGGAACTTGCATTTTCAAATAAGAAGATCTTATAGGAAGAATGTCTTTCAGGGCGGAAAAGGTTGAGGGATTTCTCTCATTTTCTGTTTCCCGGTGGTTTTGTCTGAACTCTGTCTCCCTGCAATAACATCAGTTCCACAGGTGTTGGGCTCAGTGACCTTCTTGAAATAGTCTTTGCTTTGCTGATGGCACTAGCCACTTACTGCAAAGAGATTATACCGGCTATAGCTCCTAATTCCCACAGCTGGTCCAAAGTCCCCAGACCATGAAAGCCAGAAATGGCAAGTCTGTGATGATTATTTTTAAACCCATTTTATCCAAGGCGTTTTAGACAGAATCTAGATCTAATCTCTGTAATCCCCTGGCTTGAGTCTGAGAAGACTCTACTGAGAAGTCCGTCTTACATGACTATTTCATAGCCAATTTGGCCCATGGGAATTCTCCTGTTCACCCCACTTCCTGACGGTGCAATGTAAGCTTACTGTATTTAGCAGGTTGTATGTGACACATTTGTCTACTGCAATTCCTATCTCCAGGCTTTGCAGAAGGTTTAAGCCTTTCCCCCTCCTATCTTCTACCATGCAACCTCGGTGCTGACATCATGGAGATGCTGGAAACATACTGAGCTGAGTTCAGTTGAATTGCCTTGCTGAGTTCTAAGGGTAGCTGCTCCCTTGGCTGCTCACTAGCCATTTGGGATATAGTTCTGCGAAGGCAATGCATGTGCTCAGGAAAGTTTTCCAATGGGGTTTCTTTGAATTTTTTTTCAGATTTTGGGTCTTGACACTGGCTTGGGATTTGAGAGAAGACACATTTTTTTTTCTAGAGATTGCTGAGCAAAAAGGCTGAACAAAGACAAGAGCAAAGTAATTTTAAGTCTGCAGAGAGTGAACCAGAGAACACTTTTAGAGTTAAACCTTCATGATAATGGTGATAGCTTTGAAATTGCTTACGATTTGCTAAGAAATTGTGTAAGCATATTACCTTCATTAAGTCATATAATCCTGAATATAATCTTGTGTTTTAGACATTAGCTTCAATTTGCAGGCACGGAAGTTAAGGTATGGAGAATTGAGGCAATTTGTCAAGGTCTACGTAGCTAACTAGCCAGAGTCAGATCTGAATCCAGGCTGTATGGCTCCAGATGGGGGAGGTTTTACTTTATATCCTAGCCTTTAATATCAGTCAAATTTTCTGAAATGACCTATATATAGTATTCCTTATCTGTGCAATATATATTAAAAACAATACTTTCTCTGGAATGGTGGTTATGGTAAATAATTGTTTTAAGCCTCAAGTGTCTCTTAGAACTTTGCATAAAGATTATTTGGGATAAAAATGTGACTTGTTACATTGCCATGGTGACACCAGAGATAGGCTCTTTTCTTTATTTAATAAGGCAATTAACAGAGTTGCAGCAAAGAGAAAGGACAGCTTTGTGCATGTGTATCTTCTCTAGTTTCTATGAGCTAGGAGACGGTCATGTCCTAGAACACCCTGATGGAAGGAAAGGTTAATTGGATGTTGTGGCTACCAGTTCTTTTTGGTAGAAAGTGCAGGCACAGGTTAGGTAGGGTTTAACTGTTCTTTGTTTTTGCCCCCTGTGATGTTGATTGTGGCCCCAGAAAGTCAGAAGATCAGCGAGAGACTTACCTGTTCAGAGTATTGCAAATGATTAACGGGAACAAATCATCAACCAGTAGAACGGAAGGACAGCAGCATGGTAGCTAATACTGGGGTGTTAAGCACCTTTATCACAAATACCAACAGAATAAGGTGTTGACAGTGTCTGCTGAAGTCTGTTGAATTACTGAATTACTAATTTTTGTTATAAATAAAGCCTTGATAAGCAGACACCTAATTTCCTAATCAAACTCAGCAGTACCAGGACAGCTGGTGAAGAACTTGGCCTTTCCCTAACCATGACTTGCTAATTGTCCTTGAGATGAACGTCACACTTTCATCAAATAGACTGTTATATGACCCATGGTGATTAAAACTTTAAGACTCGGAGTGCCCACGAACTTGTAAAAGTTTAGTATATAGTAAGTATCATTAGTTCCCTGACCTTGCCCAAAAAAGTACAGTTGCTATTTTCCTTGTGGGCAATGCCATATTGCTAGAATATCAGGATGTCTGTTTAAAGCTTTCTAAAATTTGGGAAATGTATGCTGTGTTTCCATCCCCCTCCCTCCTTCCCCTGTATGCTTAGTCTTTGATGACCAGTGTGTTTCCACATACAAATGACCCAATGAAAGAAAAATACAGACACCTCTCTCATCACAGACATATACATAGCCCAGTTTTTGCTTAAAAAACGTCATCTGGGGGACTGAAAAGATGACTCTGCACTTAGAACATTTCTTGCTCAGATAACCTGAGTTAAGTTCTCAGCACCCACATTGGGCAGTTCCCACTGCCAGTAATGCTAGTTTCAGAGGATGCTATACCGTCTTTTTGCTCCTATGGGCATTTTTACTCATGCACACACATACACAAACACAGAGACTCATGAACACACACACTGAAATTATACATCTTAAAAAAAAAACATACTTTACCTAAATCCAGATAATGGAACAAACAAACTCACTTGGACGATTTTAGCAACAAAAAAATGTGTTGAGTTTTTAAAAATGAGAATTGAATACAGACATTCTAGAGTGTAAGATATCATGCTGTTTGTAAGAACAAAAAAGTCTAGAAGAAAATGTCAATGAGTATTTATTTAAATTTTTGCAAGCAATTTTCGGCCACATTTTGGAGACAACACTTTAGTGAAAACATCCCTTGAGAATAGGGCTTGGCAGCAATATTATTTGGAAAGTTTTTGCTATTAAATTGTTATAAGTTGCTTTTATTTTAATTGCTATTGTAGAAGTAGAATCATTCTGGGTTAGTGAGATGGCTCAGAGGGTAAAGGCGCTTGTCACCAACCTGATAATCTGACTTTGATCTATGGGACCTATGTGGAGAGAGGAGAGGACAGCTCCTGTAGGTTGTCCTGTGACCTCCACATTCTCCATAGCATGGGTGTATGTACACACTCACATACATATATATATTACATAAATGTAAAATATCAAAACAAAACCCTTGCTTATAGTCTGGAGAGCAAATGTGAGGCATCAGTGTGTTTTGTCTGGTTGTAGATTTTGTTAATAACCGTGGCCCTTACAATTGCCCATTCTTTAGTTCTGAGATGATTTGAACCAATCTTGGAAATAAAGGGACAGGTTGTAATCACTGGGGTGCTGCAGAAGGCTGTGCTGTTCTGGGAAAAGACATTCGTTGCACTGTAATGAGATGAGAAAATGTCTTTTTCATGACTGAGTGGTCTCTCTTCTTCTTCTTCAACCACCAGCTAGGGTAGACCAAATCCTACCACCCAGAAGAGGTTCTTGCTTTCACTTAAGAGGCAAAGGCAGGGTGAAGGGAGGCCAGGAGGCACAGTAAGAGTGACATTGGTAGGACTGATGCCTTCTGCTTGTAACTACAACCACTCAGTGACTGAGCTCTCTGGATGAAACCATCCAGACGGCTAAGAGGCTGGAATAGTTCTTTCCCTTCTAGAACAATCTAGATTATGAACTCTTGAATGTGTATACTCTGAAGCTGTCTGACAGCTTGCTTCCCTCAAGGGGAAGCAAAATCAGATTCAGTCCTTGTTTTCCCTTTGCAAATAAATTCCTTCTTGATAAACAGATTTCCTGGGCCGTAGGCTGATGTATAAAGTGAAGGCATTGGTAAACAGGGACTCTTCTTCTGTAGCTCTGTTTCTAGCCACCTATCTTTTGTCTGCATGTATGTGGTTTAGGTGTGTGTGTGTGCATGTGTGTGGTTTGTGTGTGTGCATGTGTTTGTGTGTGTCTTTGTGTGTGTGTGGTTTGTGTGCATGTGTGTGTTGTCTCTGTCTCTCATTTCTTTTGAAGGATTTGCTTACATGTTTACTTATTTACCATGAACATATTTTCCAAGTACCCACTCTGTACCTGTCACTAGTTTGTACCTTATATGTATTTTTGGAATACCTGCTGTGTACCAGTCACTAGACTGGGTTCTGGTGATGTAACCATAAAACAAAAGACTAGGTCTCCACCCTTGAGAGGCAAACTTCCTAGCACACTCTGGGGTTTGACCTAGTTTTGGTAAAGTTAGGTCAGGTCTACTGTTCAGAGCAGTCCTCCCCCATTGGTAGTGTGTATCTGAAAGTCATTGGGGTCCCTTCTGCTCACCTATTGTCATCAGCTTTCTCTCTCAGTGGCAACCATTCTAACCGTGGGAAGATGGGATGCCAGAGCCACCCATTTCCCTGTACTTCAAGATTGCATGATAATGCACAGCAAAATACTTTGTATAGACGTATTTTTGTTTGGTATGTTTTCCTCTGTCTCATCTGCCTGAGCAGTGACTTCCCTTGTTTATGGCAAGAACAACAATGAAGTTCACTTTGGCACACTTCACAATTCTGATTTTCAGAAAATACCAAACTTTTAGAAACTCTGGAAGTCTTTTACTCAAAAATAATCATTATTCTTTAAATATCACTCTCTGTGATGTATACAGTGATTAAATTAGTCACTTTGTCCTTAGTAGGAAAATAAATTAAAAAAATGTTTTTTCTTGCCATATAAGAAAACCGTATTAGTACTCTTTTACATTAGTCTGGTCTTTAATAAACCTCTAGCTATGCTTACTCCACATCAGTCTGTTCTTATTGTGATTATTGCTAAAATTCTTTGCTTAGGCAATGGATGCACACTACGCTACAGTGACTCGCCCGCTTTGTTCTCCTTCTGGCATTTTTGTTTCTAAGTTAGTAGACCTCACAAGTCCACTCAGCTTGGACTGACATCTATGTCTGTAAGAATCCGAGTGTGAACTTCGCAGAGGGGTCTTCAGGACTTGTTCTGGTCCAAAGGTTTCTGTTTACTCAAGCTCATTTTCCTGTACTACCACCGTTTATTTTCACTGTTTTTTAAATAAAACAAGTTAGCAAGAAAAGAATTCGCTTCCATCTGCAAGTTAAACATATGTTCTGTTGGTTCTCTTACCTCTCCCTTCCATCTCCTGATGCCCTTCTACCCCTCACTTCCATTCTCCTTCCACTTTCATGTGGTTTGTGCCTTAGTGTCCTTCTCTGCTTCCTGGATACCTCTCTACCCTCCTGCTATCCTTCCTAGTTCCACAGACCATCCACTTACATAGACATATAGACATTCTGCGCTAGGGGCACATTAGACAGGCAATATACCATTGTTGTTGTCCAGAATCTGTTTTTTTCCTTCCCAGCTCTAACCATTTTCCCACAAACATCATAATTTCATTTCTCTTTAAAGCCAAATGAAATTCCCCTGCATGTGTGCACCGCATGTCACCATCCGTTCTTCTGTTGATGGATATCCAGGCTGGCCTATTTCTTTGCCTTTGTGAAGAGAGCTATCTTGAGTGTGGGTGTCCTGGTACATCTGCAGTAGGTTGTAGAGATTTTGGGGTATATGTTCAACAGTGGTACATGGGGGGACATGGTAGTTCTATTTAATTTTTTGAGACACCTATGTTCTGATTTCCATATTATTTTTCACTCTCACCAGAAGTGAGTGAGAGTCCCTCTTTCTCTTTACCGTTGTCAACATTTATTGTTATTTTTCTTTTTCTTTGTGGCAACCAATTCTAGCTGTGGTGAGATGGGATACTGGATGAATTTAAATTTGTATTTCTGAGTTCATCAGTGTTTCTTGACAGAAGGCTGAAGCCCTGTGCTGGAAAGGACCCGACTCATGACTACGCAAGGGGTTCGGGTAGTTCCTGGAACTCTTCTCTCCTACATCATAAAGCAAAGGGCCACATCTCATGATTACTAAACCTTTTGGGTCTAGTAGAATTCATTTTGTGGGAGTTATAATTCCTGAGATTTGATAATAAAAATACCAAGGCTTACTTCATAAGCAAGGTGAAAATCAATGTTATTGTTGTTATCACTAATTAAAAAGACCTGGACAATGAAATGGACTTGGTTATAAAACCTAAACCAGTTTGACATCATTCTTCTTTGATGCCCATAAAACATTTATGGTTCCTGGAAAGCTGTAGATGTGGCTAGCTCCCTGAGATGTTTTTGGTTTAATTCTACAACTTAGGTCCAATATCAATATTTTTTGGTCACATGCTTTACCTTATAAGTATCAAACAGAAGATAAAATAATGTTACTTAAATCTACATTTTGTGGATGCGTCATAAGATTGCATCCAGGAAGTATCATTATTCAAATATAAAGGCCAGAGAAGGGGCAGTGATGTGGTCTGTGTAAGGACATTTGCTGCCAAGTCTGATGACCCAAATTCAGTCTCTGAAACCCAGAGACCTGAGGAAACCAATTCCTACAAGTTATCCTCTGGTTATCACATGTGTGCCATGGTGTGTGTAGACAGTCAGATGCACAGTAAATAAATACATGTAAAAAATTAAGGCCAGGGGAATATATTAATCTATAGATTTGAGTGTGTTAAATTGGTGATACGGTTGAGTGTGGTGATATTTGAGAGCTGAAGGCAAGAGGATCATGAGTTCAAGGCTGGGCTTAGTTACATAATGTGTTTGAGGCCACCCTGGAAACTCTGCTTTAGAAAACAGAAACCAAATAAGTAAACAGACAAACAAAATATGGATTGAAGGAGTGACTGAAGATCTTTGTGGTGAGGATGTAGTTCTTTATAAAGAGATTTTGATATTAAAAATTCATTTAATTAGAAACATTATCCAATATCTTTTCTCTAGCTGAAGAGGCTTTTGTTTTTCTCCACCACCATGCCAAGATGAGATAAGCCCTAGGGAGGCTTTGCCAAGTTCTTACCTTGAAAAAGGTCATTGTTGAGCCATCTCTGACTGCTCCGTATTCTATCTTGGTTTGTTTCGCCAGATCATCAGCGGAATCGATGGGAGATTCCATCCTCTCTACTGTCAAGAAGGCAGCCAGGTTGGCAGTGTAGGATGAAATGATGATTAGGGTGAAAAACCACCATATTCCTCCAACTATTCTGGTCGATAGAGCTTTGGGCATCAGCTCTGATCCTGTGACAGCATCATCAGAGTTAGGGAGTTACACCAAGTCAGTAAGCAAATGGAATCTCACGCAGGTCCTATCTAAGGGGGAGGACCTCTTCAAAGCCTGTCTTACATGAAGATGAAATGAATGTGTTTTCTAGAAATGGAACAAAATCCAAGTGGTCTCTTCCTTAAGTTTTACTTATTATTATTAGTTATTACTTCTGCTTACAATGTAAGCAGTCAGAGTGGATGGCCTTGAGATACTTTTAGCCCCCAAGATAGACTCTCTAAAATGTATTTAGTTGCTTAAAAGTTGAGAATTTATCTAAGACTTCTGGTCTTATTACTGTTTAATGCATTATTTAGAGTAAAGTACGATATTCTAGGTTTTTATATAATGATGAAAATGGTAACTACTTATTTTTATTTAAGGTTAAGCTATGTGAGAAACTTTCAAAAGGTTACAGATCAGCCCAGTTATAACATGCTACTTAAAAAAAAGATTGGAAATTCTCAGATAATGTGAAATGAAGCTTAGACACACTTATTTGTGGGTGATTCACTTTTTGTTTCAGGAAACAAACCTTTTTCCCCTCTAATTTGCAGTCTTGTTTAGCTGAAATAAAATACATTCTTCAAAAGGCATATTGTCCTTAAATAATTGGTTCGGAAGTTGGCTGTTTTCCCATGTGGAGAGATGTTGTGCCTGGTAGGAATACTTGTTTTAGTTACCATTCAGGCTGCTGTTGCGTTTAAAAGGTAGCATGGAGATATTCAATATGTGTTTCCTGTAAAAAGCCTCCTCTCTCTATTGGTTCTGTTGTCAGACGTCCTAATGAGCCTAACTCATCTTTGAGCTTAGCTGCCTACATCCCAAGCAGTCCAGCTGGAAGGAACTGGAAGTGCAGCTGAGTTCACACCAGTTGAACTGATTCCTGACTGCACTTCAGTTAGTCGTCCATTTGCCTGTAACCTGCCCTTGGCGATGTGCTTAGCATTCCTGCTATGAACCTGAAGTCATTGCAGAACTCCCACTGAAAATCCCAGAGACCCAAATGTTTGAGTGTTAGGGGATTGGCCATAGGGTTTTGAGGATTCTTTCTTTGTACTACTTGGGTGTCTTGACATCATGTCGGTACTAATGGTGTGAGATGGAAAGAAAATTTGGGGCTTGCTAGCCTGCAACTGAATGAGTTTATGCTCAGGTTTAATCTACAAGCCGACACATGCATTGCTCATGGAATCAAAACCAGCACAAAGCCGGTGATAAGGAGATGCAGGCTGGCAAAGTGTCTGGGCTTTGAATACAGAAATATCCTTTTAATGCTCAGTGTCTCTGCGGGGCTTGCTTCCCTCCGATGAGATAAAGGCTTTGACTGTAGTTTGCATTCCCTCTTTTGTTTGTTTGAATTTCGGTGTATAACATTACACAAATTTGTAACCGTTCCCATTAAATTGCCTCCAGGATTTAGCAGAATAATCTGATGCTGTTGTTTTCGTCTTGTGGTTTAGGGACTTACACGCCTGTGGGTCTGGACACTTAAAGCCCAAGGTTGCCTTGTATCTTTGTGTTTGATTGATCTAGCAGCCTTGTGGCAATGTGATATTAGTTTAGATCTTTAGTTAGCTGCCATTAAAACACCATTATCTTATAAAGTAGCCATGGGAGATAAATATCACATTAAAGATACATTTTTTTAGGTACAGATTTTCTGTTATCAGTTTATCCTTTTGTTATTTTGCCGCATTTATGAAAATATAGCTTTCAACTTATCTGTGTGCACATATTGTGTTTTGCATGAAAGTAGAAAAGGACTTACAGACATTTGACATGTAAATATAAATTTGTATTTTTTAACTTTAAAATAAATATTTTTAATTTTAAAAGAAATTCTCTAAAATTTAGGGCAAAGTGTAGCAACGTAATGGAGTTGCATTTTTAGCTCTATTAGGTGGTATTAATGAAATTTCTCAATATTCCTTTGCATTGTTTTAAAAAATTGTATAATTTTGCTAATTTCTTAATCTTTAATGTTATGTGATATATTTCAAAATGGCGTCCCTCAAGAAGAGATGATTTGAGCATGCTCAGTACCCTAGAGGATGAAGGCATGAAAGCAGTGATAGCACAGAGTAAAGCACCACTGGAAAATACTTGCTGAAGTCTCTTTAGTGCCTTTTATGGCAGACATGACAGCCAATCCTGATCCAGACTTTGCTCAGGCTCTGTAGAAAAGAGAAAGTCTGATCATCACATTAAAAAGAGAAATGAAACAAAGTGGTTTCCAATGTAATACAATGACAGGCTTCTGCACACAGAAGAGAGCACAACGGAGAGTAGCTACCAGGTTCAACGCCATGTGTCAGAGGCAGATGTACTAACAGTCACAGATACTGCACTGGGCAATGCTTCTTGCACGGGAGGATGTTTGTCAACTTCTTGAAGACAAGCAGAATCTGGCTGGGGCTGACTGTCATGTATCCAAGGTAGTGGTAACTAATAGACACTGCACCCCACAGTTTGCTGTGGATGCTGGTAAACTCCAAATGGGATTTTAAACATATGAGAGGGGTTTTAAATGGATACATGTACATGACAGTGGCATACGCCTGCATAGGTCTCCGGCATGGCCAGTGAAACCTATATGCATTTGTTTTTTTTTTTTTTTCTATTGCTGGAAAAGGCAACTTGTAGGGATGGGAGGAGGCCTCCTTCATTCTGAGAATAACTGCTCACACGATAATTACCTTAAAGAATTAAATACACTGGGTAAGCAAGATACAGCTTCTAATGGGGTGTCTTGAGGGATTTATAGCTCTGTCTTATGCTCTAAATTCATGCCGGTGATTTCTACTAAATCTACGCCCATTTAACAGTCCCCACATAAACTATGCATGGCTGCACAAAAAGAAGTGTCCATTTCTTAAATTATGTGGTATTTCCATACCAATAGCCAACACGCATGTTTATTTTCCATCTCCCCCTCCCTTTCTCCTCTGTCTCTGTCTCTCTGTCTCTGTGTCTCCATCTCTGTCTCTCTCTGTCGGATTCACAGAAAGTAAACATTTCAAATGATATGATAATGACATCCTAATGAAAAACCATAAGTTGACTTTCAAATCACACACATTTGGGTTTCTTTTGACAATTTATTTTGTAGCTTATTGTCAAATGGAAAGATAGTCCAAACACAGAAGCATCTGTGACTTACGATTTTTTTTTAAATTAATTCATTTAATCTTGGAAATATTTGATAGACCATATGCCTGAAATCAGAGCTGAAGAAAATCCACATACGAGGTGGATTTATTCCAAAAGTTAAAACTTCTCTATCCTCCACAACAAAAACAAGAATCTCTGAAATCATAGAGAAAGGGAAAATATATGACATCTTTTCAGTTTCAGTTTTATTTCTCCAGCCTCTAGTTTACTGTTGCTATGGTTACCAGTTGAAGAAGATTGTAGAAGTTATTGGGTGGCTAAGGTGAATCTCTGCAGAGTTTCTCAGAGTGGTAATTAGGTGCAGTGTTAGGTCCTGTTAACAACTGGAAGAATCCAAGTGAATTCAGACTTGAAAGGGTTTCAATTCCATTCCATTTAAACCTCTGACTTGTGACTTTATGACGAGGAAGGAAAAGATGGTCATGTCTACCTACGGAAATGCATTTATTTTATTTTTTTAAAGTCTAAGGTTTTGTGATGGATAACCATCACTGTTAACTTGACATGGTTTTGAGTCACCTTAGAGACACATCTCTTAAGATGTCTATAGAGATGTTCCAAAGAGGTTTGGTTGAGGAGGGGAGACCTTGAATGTAAGAAGTACTTTCCTATAGGCTGGGCTGTAGACTTAATGAAAAGGAGAAAGTAATAGAAACGGACAAGGTGGTCAGGGCACAGTCTTCACTGGTCTCTGTTTCCTGACTGCAGATACCATATGACAGATGCCCGAAGCACCTGCTGCCAAGCTTCCCACACTTGATGGACTACACTCTTAATTATAAGTCACTACAGACCCTTTAATCCCTTAAACCGCTTTTAATCTGCTATTTGATTACATCAGCGAGAAAATAACTACTACAGGTTTCTTAATCTTTACTATTTGCAGGAAAATGTAAGTCCATTCTTAGAAAAAATGTTTTTTAGATACATAGCAAGAAAGCTCCCTTTAAGACCCTATTTCTGCTTTCGTCTTGATAACTGGCTGGAAAGAATATTGCTATTGTCTTGTATCCAAGGAAGTTTCGTCCTACCATCTAGTTTCATGGTGGAGTTTACCAGCATGAAAACTTGCCAGCAGACTGTGGGATGCAAGTGACAAAGCGGGTAACCGGTGTACCTTGCTGCATGAGAGCTCCAACTCCAAACCAGAAACTATTTAGCAAAGTGAAATTGTTTTCCACCACGTCTGAGTCGGGGTTGCACGGGTGGGGATTATACCACTCGTAGGGTGTAAACCTGTGATAATTAACAGAAACAGTTTGTGAAGATCAAGTACACACATGCTGCAGAGTAAAACCTGCTGAGCGGTGGAGAACACTCCACAACGGAGCAGAAGCAGGAGGAGTGAAGGCTGTGTGCAGACACTTCCAGCTCTACTGAACCAAATGCAAAAATCCTTGGGCAAATACTCACCAACTTCTTGTCTCAGGGTCAAACCCATTGTGTCGAGGATGGCACTCCTCAGATCTGTGTCTACTGAATTCTGAAATTCTGAGTTTTCATTTACTTCCATTTTACTGAGTAACTGGGATAACTATAAAGGAAAGCTCCCACAGCTGGGCAGTGGTGGCACGGGCCTTTAATCCCAGCACTTGGGAGGCAGAGGCAGGCAGATCTCTGTGAGTTCGAGGCCAGCCTGGTTTAAAAGAGCTAGTTCCAGGACAGGTCCCAAAGCTACAGAGAAACCCTGTCTCTAGACACTCCCCCCCCACCCCCCGGAAAAAAAAAAGAAAAAGAAAAGCTCCCGCATCTCAAGTTTTGACTGTAGCAGGGCTCAACAAGAGTGGCACGGAATACATAGTGATTACATGGTTGAGATGCTACGTTGCTAAGTGCTGTGAGGGTCATGTGCCCTCCAGGGACATTTATTGTTCCATGAACACACCCTATACAGAGTATAACATTTCACAAATGATGCAAAATATAAAAAAAAAAGAACAAAAAGGACTGAAATTGGGAGAATATCACTTACTTTAAAGATAACTGTATAGAAATACAAATCTCAGTCTTTCAGTGAAAAGACAAAGTTTAAATTGGAAGGAGCACAGACCAGGTATAGGTATACACTCTATATACCAATATAGCTTATTAGCATTAACCTCAAGGCTCAGAGTGGGAAATTAGAAACTCACGCTTTCCTCTTGATTTGTTTTTAATTGAATTATTTTCTGAATTATGCCTCACAGTCATGCAATCACCAACTCTGGTTAGGTGTGAAGTGTTTTCTGTGCCACTATTATCGCTTGGCCGGCAAGAGACCATGACCAGTAAGTTTCTCAAAATACAATAAATCTTCCAGGAAATCTACACAAAGGGTTTGACTTGACTCATCTGGCTTCAGTTTGCCTCTTTATAAAACAGGGAAATATAGATGTCTAGGAGCAACATTTAAAATAATAATCCGGGGAACTGATTACAACTTCAGTCCTTTCTGTTTCTCTAAGAATCTTTCTGACCTATGCAATCCAGAAGAGGTGCCTACTCTAGGGGTCTTAGGGAACTACCCTAGCAATGTGTGTGTGTTTTTTAAAATAAATATTGCCAGAATTTCTGAAAAGTAATCTGCAATAATTTAAAATGCAATAATTCATAGCACTGGAAGCTTTGCCATTTGCTGCCGGGCCCTTTTAAGGGAAAAAGAATTGTTAGAGTAATGTTAAAATACCCTAATGCCAATGAGAACACACAGTTGCTCTCCAAGCCATAAGACTTCAGCTGTAAACAATAGCTGGATGCAGGTGCATCAGGGAGAACTGGGCTTAAGGAGAGTATATTATCTACAGTGAAAAGCAGGACACGCTGTGAATTGTGTCCAATGAACTGGAAGATAGTTCTTCTTCATGAAAAATGTTCTCTAAAGCCCTGGACATCTTCTGCAAAGTGTGCAGTGTTTTCCCACAAAGTCTTAGGGGCATTAGGATAGCAGCCTGGTCATTTATTGCACCATAATATCCTCCAACTCTTTCCTGTGGCTTTTCCCAAGCTGGAGGGCACGCCATGCACATTCCTGTAAGCTTATGAACATAGCTTTAATTGACAGTGCATGCCAATACATTTTAATTACTGTTGCAACAGTATAATTAAGTTTTGGATTTATACACTCTTATAACCATAGTAGTTTGCTCAGCTGAAAGAATGAATACCGATATTAATGAACCTAATAATTGGAACAGCATGCAGACTAAAGATGCTGTTACTTAAACAATATCATTGTCCCTTGTATAATAATTTTAACATATTAATTGCAATAAATTAGGAAGATTATGCATTCAAGAGTACAGGCTTTTCAAACAGACTGTAAAACCTGGCAACCACTACCCCTGATATTCTGTTGTTTACCCACTAAATGCATGCTGATCTGTGAGCACGTGTCCTTGGAATGCTGTTTTTAAATTTTTCCCTATATGAATAGAGAAATGTTAAAATACTCCAACGCTTGTAAGCAATTAACTTTTTCTTTTTCTTTTTCTGTGGAGCAGAGGGAAACTAAACATCAGCACACTTCTCAGCTCTTCGGGAAGTTGCCAGTTCTTTCTCTTCAGGGTTCTGAGTGACTTGGGAAGCACATGAACTGGGTAGTATTGAACAATGAGACAAGGCTGTGCTGTAACACACTGGCATTTTACAGTGTAGAAAGACACACTTGTTGTTAAGTGCAGATATTTCAGTTTGAGAATTCTAAAGTCTGATTAATATAGTCACTGTAATATAGCATATCAGTACCAGGAGGGCTACAGGAAAATCCAATACATGATCAGCAAGAATGACCATCTGAAACCATTGTCACATATGACATCCAATAAGTCAGTACTGACTGTCAGTAACATGATACATGGAAGAGTGTGCTTAGATCTATGTCAAAACTTGCATGTATACTATCTTTTAATGGGCGTGGTGGTGTTGCCTGTAATTCTAGCATTTGGGAGACTAAGGCAAGAGGGCTTCTTCCAATGTGAGACCAGATTATTTCCATAGGAAGTTCAAGAACAGTCTGGATTGCAAAGAAACACCTTCCTTGTTTCCAAATAAAACAGATACAGCAAAACATCATAGTCAATCTACTGGATTTATACATGTGAACATTTGCTTTGGGTTAGGGCTTATATACATAAAGTTTACACTAAGTGAAAAGTTGTGAAATATTCCTTGCTCTGAAGTCTCAGATTGAGGGGACTGGCTGTTTCTTGTTGTTGATAGACACTGGTTGCTTTGATGATAAAAAGATCCATCTGTTTCAATAGAGAAAGATCTGTTTGAATTAGTTATACAACCCCTGAGTTTGTACTGTAACCTTACAATCTGCTCTCAAGGGACCATTCTTTTTCCTATTTTTACTTTTTGCTAAATGCCAACTTTAAGAGCTTCGCTTTAGTAAGACAAATGTCACTCACTAATTTAAGCAAGCCCTGCTTAGAAGTTTGGCTCATTTCAGTCCTGTGGTCATCATAAACATTATGGACCTAAATCCTTGGGGCTAAATACTTTTAGAAAATCAACCGCCAAACCAAAACCCTAACATACAAATTGTTAGCAGCCACACTTCACTGGCATTTTATTAGGTTTTCCTTCACTTCTTCCACTAATGCTTTATAACTTTATAAAGTCAATTCAGTTCAACAGATTACTTTTAGGGGTCCATTTTGTGTGAAGGTGTTTGCTTAAGTTTGTCTTTTATTTTTCACTTTAAAAATCATAAAAGGATGTACTTCACAATACAGACTCCAAAGCTGCTCTGGAGCCAAGGATGATGACTAGATTAACTGGTTTTCATTCCTATGGTACTGAATTCAGCTGGGATGCAGCACAGAAGGACCCCTCCATCTGTGCACTTCCCAGGGCTTGGCCTGTGCTCTTACTCTTTTCCTCCCGACTTTGGCCAACTTCGCTATAGTAAGTAATGTGCCTCTCCATTAGCGTTACCTCCATTGCTTCATTTGTGAGCATTAATGTTTGAGAAACCCTGGACTCAGGATATGAGGACTCACATTTTTATTGCCTTCTGCCCCCTTTTATTGCTTAGTTAGGGGTATATCTCAGGCAGAGAAATGTCACAGTGCAGAACCACGTGATGTGCTTCTGGTGGACACTTCATTAGTACATGGCCACCCCAGGGTAATAAGAACTTCCCCTAGGAACTGTGACGATCCTCCACAGATCAATAACTAACTAAAAACTATTTTCAAGGAATATTTTTTTAAATTATCTTGAGCGTGGTTTCATGACCTTGATATGATTGGTATTTTGAAGTTGGTAATTCATGTGTGTGTGTGTCTGTGTGTGTAAAGAGAATTTTGATCACTATTTGAAAAAACATAAAATTTGAGATTTGGAAATGGCATATTTTTACAAGGTGTTGAAAACTCCTAGACTTCATCTCCATTAAAAATTTAAATGTTCACAGAAGTCACTTGTTTGGCTTGACTCTGTCCATCTTCTGGGTCTTCTGAACGTTCTCTGCTTGGGTTATTTCCCCAAGTTTTCTTTTGTAATTATGCTGGAGGAAAAGTTACTGGTCATTCATCAAAATTGGACAGTGAGCAATGACAAAGTGCTGCCATGAAGAGATATTTCTCTTAGAAATTCATGGAGAGAAGACAAAACTTGATTAGGGGAATTATAAACTTTTGTTGAAAGGTGAAAAAGATTGAAAACAACTTCCAAATGATTAAAAATAACTTCCAAAAAGGTCTGTCTAGGGCTATCAAATGTTTAAGAGGAAGAGGTAAATAAAATAGCAGTTTCAAATTCAGGATCAAAGGCTTTTCAGTGTATGGTCTACTGAGTGAGATAAAATCTTTGGAGGAATTGTGTGAAGTATAATGGTTACATATAGGGGCAGAATTTAAACTTGAAATATAAAGCGTAAAGTGTTGACTTGTTGACTACCATAAAATTTTTATAATGGCTTAAGAATGTAGCTAAGTGGTATAGGGCTTACGTAAGACTCTATAGTTCATCCCCAGTACAAAATCAATCAGTCAATCAATCAACCAGCCAATCAATACTCCACAATCTATATGTCTTTTTAGTGTTACTTCTATGATTTTCTTATTAACCTTTCAATGATTTTAAAGAATAATCTCACAAATTTTCAAAGTGGATCTTTAAGAATTTCAGTATCTTCCAATTTTTCGATCTTTGCATGTTTTTTTATTTGCTATGGTGATTCTTAGCTAACTGGTTTTTCTCTTTGACTTATTTAATTATTTCAAGAACCAAATATTTTGAAATCATTTTACTTTTATTTTAATAATGCTTTAGCTATCCCAGATGATCCATTGCTTTTTTTCTTCTGTATTCCTCAGAAAATAGAATAGTGATTTTATGTGAATTGAAATATGGAAAAAGTCAAATTAATATAAAGGATTTTCTTGTTTCTTTAAAAATGTTCTTTATGGATAATTAGCTTTCAATGCACACAATAGCTGTACATGGAAACATTGAGAAAATGCAGCAATGAGCAAAGGTAAAATTGTACTTTAAACCAGGGTTTTCTGAAGTCTGTGGCTGACAGACCTTTGTCATGAATTCAGTATGCTCAAGCTTACCTGGCAATCACAAAAAGCACACAACTGACTCCTAAGCAGGCCAGCAGCACATACATCCAAATGTCCGGAGACAGGGGATTGAGGAAGGAGAAGACGCCCGGGTTGGTTCCATTGGGCTTCCGGTAAAGGATGCTGATGCCCAGGGTCATGAAGGGCTTGGAGAAGTCTATGACTTTCTCCCTGACATAAGTGATGGTGAGAGGGGCCACTGCGAGGTCAGCTCTCTGTGAAAACAGGTGCAGAACTGTCAGCTGGACTGCCTCCTTTCTCTGCGGATGGCTAGACTTTCTTTCAGCATCTCCACTTCCCAATCTCAACCACAAATGCTTTTCATGCATGAAGCTAATTTTAGTTATATTTCAGTGTTTGTTGTCAAAGACAAACCAGAAAATATGGAGAGATGCAGCTTAGGGTAAGTTGCGTGTGCCCACGCACGAGTGCACACATTTCAAACTAAAATTGCATGATGATGTCTTTATCAAAGACATTTCAGAAAAGGAAGGAATAAACAACTTGGTCATGCATAAGTTGACAAGATGAGATTTTTCTCTGAGTCCCAGGTTCTAAAATTTTTGATTAATTAAAAACCCCTCAAGCTTATCCTTTGGCATAAATGTATACATTTTAATCTTCAACTTTTATTTTCCCTCATCCTTCCAAACTGAGGAAGCTTCATATCTTGGTGGCTTTGTAAATTTTGTGTGCAGGTGGCTAAAAACACGGGACACTAAAGTTGTTCTTTAAGACCTGGTATCAAGTTATTATTATTATTATTGAATAAATTATTTTTTCTCCTCTTACTTCCTCACTTAGGGCATTTTAAAGAAAGCAATCAGGTGTATTATTGCTTACGTGATCGATGAGTTCTTTAACCATCCCATTCCACTCTCCTTTGTCATTTTGGGCTCCATATTTGCCATCGGGAACTAGTTTAACATCATAAAGGAAACCCAGGATATTTGACAATTCTTTCAGTAGATCCAGGCAATATCCTTCAAATCTGTCGTTTCCATAGAGGGGCTTATCAGATTTCCTGTACATCACATAGGGCTCTTCCTGAGTGAAACAAATCAGGTATGAAAGCTCCATTATAATGAAAAGGAAAGTGTTCCATCAGTAGCCTGAAGATACACAACATTTGAAGTTGGCTTTTAAGAACGGAATGTATTAAAGTCAGTTGCTTACATTCCCGTTTCTGCTACTTTTGTCTGCCACTGCTTTAGAAGCCTTCATATATGTGTTTTCTTTCTCCCTGCAGATGGGAGCTTTTCCTTGCACCATTGTAGAGCATGAATGTTTTATGCATGGTGCAACAGTGACACAGTGCTGTTCAAATGTTGACTCTGAGAAGATAGAAAGGCTTGGAGGACACTGGGGCCCTACATGCCTCCTCTAGGTGTGACCACATTCAGGCTTCCTTTGCAGAACTCCACTCAGGCTTTGACCTAGGAGTGTCTACTTATAAGGGAGAAATGAGGATCATCAAATACAATTCTTCCGTTTTTGAAACACTGTGTATAACAAATATTCTATTTTTTATCTTAACTTCATTCCATTTTCAGTCTTACTTTCTCCTTATGCTTATGAAAATGCAATAAAAAATTGTTACCTAGAGTGGCAACATAGGGGAGGTTCAGGTCAGCCAGTTCTACACATTGAACTTTTTCAAAACAAAACTGGTGTAGGAAGATCTTCTGTCTATGTGTTACTTTCTTTGGTTAAATAAAGAAGCTGCCTGGGACTTTTGATAGGGCAACCCTTAGATGGGTGGGGAAGACAGAACAGAACGCTGGTTAGACTCATGCTGGTAAGCCACAGTCAAGTGGCAACAGAGATTATTAGAAATGGGTTAGATCAATATGTGAGATTTAGCCAATAAGAGGTTAAAACTAATGGGCCAGACAGTGTTTAAATGAATACAGTTTCTATGTAATTATTTCAGGTAAAGCTAGCCGGGCAGCCAGGCGGTGAGAAGCAGCCCGCCACTTTTTTTACAACACAAAACAACAAAATGCCCTCCCCACAAAACCCTATTATAAGGTGGTTGCAACAAAAGTAATGGCCAAAAGAAAACAAAAGAAAACAGCAACAGCATAAAACCAGATCTACTTTCGATAAACAATTCTCACAAGGCAACTTCAAAGATAAATATCTCTAAAACTAAGGACTGAGTGAAATGAAGCAAAGCACACCTTCAAATGCAGAGTTAAGAATGGATTGTGCCCACCTAGATTCCTTGGGAAAAGAAAGAGAAAAATGGCTGGCCTATGTCCAGTGGATAGCTGGGCATGAGATCAGGATTGCAATGGGTCACAAGTCTTTTGAAGATCAGTTAATACAAGGGTTATTTCCAGAGCTATGAGGCAATGGAAGAGGAGCCATTGGATGGGGGAAGTAAAAATGGAAATGCAATGTTTTCCTATTATACCAGGAAACTAGAGAAATCCAAGGCAGAGACAAAGAAGAGATGGGAGTGTTGCCCCAGTCCAGAGAAGCTGGAACATGGGTGCAGGGGAAGGACTTGCAGAAAATATGCTTATGGAAAGACATGGAAAAATGATCGATAGCACAGAGAGGTCACAGAAAATGCTATCTCTGATCCTCCCACACCCATGCCACTTCCCTGATCTGTGGCTAGAGTCTCCTCTTGTTTAAAACCATCCAGCAATTCAGTAGGCAGAGAAGAAGAAAGAGCCCCAGGCTGGGGCGGAGAGAGGTGAGAATGGAGCTGGGTTCCAGTGAGCTGGACGGTCTGTAGAGAGCTTTTGAGAGCTTATTTTATTCCTTTAATCACAAATGTATGATTTTAGTTCCCCAGTTTAAAAAATAGACATATTCAGACAGAAATACCAGCCTGGAAAAGACAATGGAAGGATCCTTTTAGGTCGAGTGTGGGTGTGTAGATAAAAGCCTGGACTTCACAGCTTACCAGAATGGTGGTGACAATGAGTGTCCGGTTGGCCAGAGAATCAGTGATGTTGTTGGACCTGTCTTTGTTGCCATCCGTCATGTTCAGCCCACTGTAGGAGTTCCAAATTCCAATCTGCACAGAACACAGCATATCAGAGGCTGCCAGTTGCCCACAATGGCACTTACATTAAAACAAAGGGCCCACTATACCAGGAATGAGAACCAAAGCTTATATCCTGGGGCACCAGGGCATTACAGTGGAGGTTGCTTTGTATAGGAAAGTGACATAATAAAAAAAAATGAGGGTGGAGACAGAATCAGAAAAAAATAGGCTATTTAAGACAGGTGCAGGAGGCATTTTTATTTTATTTTCAATTAATTAATTAATTAATTAATTTTTGGTTATTTGGAAGGGTTTCTCTTTGAGACAAAGACATCCCTTTGTAGACCAAGGCTGGCCTTAAACTCAGAGATCTGCCTCCTCTGCTTCACAAGTGTTGGGATTAAAGTTGTGCGTCACTACAATGACTTGGAATTTTTACTTTTAATTATTTAGCTCATTGCTATTTTTTAAATTAAAAAGTTAGGAGTAAATGACTATCAGATTTTCCCTCTATAGTGTGTTCATTGAGCACCTCCGTCCATGTCAAGCCCAACTGTAGGCACTGGAAGACACAGTACATAGTAACAGACAAGAACTCTTGTGACTTTCTGCTGGCATCAAACAACATGCCACCACCCTACTAACACCGTTCCTTTAAAATGTGTGGTTACTAGGATGGAAAGAGCAGGGTGGGTGGTGAAGGGTCTTGGAATTGGAAAAGGAAAGACAGATGGGGGAATCTACACAGACAAGAGGTTGACAAAATTCAGGACTTATCCTTGCTGAGGAGCCAGTGCTGAGGGGGGTTCTCAAGCATCCCAGTTGGACACAGGGCATGTCTCTGTCTGAGCTCCGCATGTCTTTCATGACCCAGGGCACACCTCTGTCTGGGCGCCTGATGTCTTTCATGACCCAGGGCACGCTTCTGAGCACCTCATGTCTTTCATGACCCAGGCCATGCTTCTGTCTGAGCACCTCATGTCTTTCATGACCCAGGGCATGCTTCTGTCTGAGCACCTCATGTCTTTCATGACCCAGGGCATGCCTCTGCCTGAGCACCTCATGACTTTTTCATTATTACTTGCTTATCTGTTTTTTGTGTCCATTTCACCTTGAGCTCTTCCAATAAGGAAATCTTGTTTTTCATTGACTTTTACTTTTGGTATCAGAGAGCCAGTGGTGATTATTGGCACTCAATAGGCTCCATGACCCTAAAAAACGATGTCCTCTAATTTCCCCAGTGGCCTGATTGCTGCTACTGTGTTAGGTCCTGCAAGATACATGTGGATCATTCCTGACACCCAAATTCAAAGTTGTCCAGCATCACCTGACCTCAGGAGATGTGTCAGAGTCAAAACAGAAGTACTGAAAAACTGAACCCCCAGAACAGGAGAGGCAAAATAGTGGGAGCCACAGAGTTGGAGGATAGCCAGAGAACAAGGCCCACAGAATCAGCTAATCAGGGCTTATGGGGGCTCACAGAGACTGAAACAGAAATTACTGAGCCTGTGTGGGTCTTTGCTAAGTCTTCTGCATATATGTTATGGTTGTTAGCCTGGTATTGTTGTGGGATCCCTAAGTGTGGGAGTGGAGGCATCTTTGACCCTTGCCTGAAACAGGGTTGCCTTTGGCCAGCATTGATGTGAGGGTTTGTGCCTAGTCTGATTGTAACTTGTGCCATATTCCACTGATGTTTCTGGGAGACCTGCTGTTATTTCTTCAGGGACATGGGATGGGGTGGATATAGGGGAAAAGAGGGAGGAAATGGGAAGAGTGGAGAGAGTGAAACTTTGGTTGGGATGCATTGTATGAGAGAAGAATAAATAAAAAAATAATAAAAGACCATCTTCCAGCTATCTGTGCAGGGTGTGTTTGGAATTTTGCACAGATATGACATGAAACGGAGATGTTTTAGAGAGAGGTAAGGAACCAGTGGGACCATACATAATACAAGGGGAGATGAGAAGAGAGTGCACTTGTATGCATGCATGAAAATATTATCATGAAATCCATTGTTCTGCATGGTAACACAAAAAATTAGTACAAGATGAAATCTAACTTTCCAGTTTTTTAATCAGTATATGAAACATCATCTAATTTCTACTTGAAACTTGAGTCTCGAGAGATCTTCCTTGCCCATGAAAATATCTCAAACTTAAAAGTAAAATCCAGACTTCTCTCAAACAATTCTGGTATGGGATACTCCACCCATACATTGATTTATTTAGCATCTGAAATGACCTAGGAAAGAACTATAATAATTGAGCTACTTGGCCCAGTTTTATGCATACTTACTGCCAGCCTCAGGACAAGAAATGTGTTTGGCTATCAGGTGGAAATAGCCAGGCAGTGACTGTGTGACCTTAAATAGGATGCTAACCTTTCTGGGATCCTGTTCTCTATGCTACAGGGATGGTGAGAAGATCTAATGAGGCGGTTAAGGTGGAAGTACTCTTGTCTGGTAAAAGCTGCACAAATAATAATACAAGTCATGTAAATGACTTTCACAGCAATTTCTTTAAGCCCACCTTGGGAAATAATTTGGAATTGCTAGGTCTTTTTTTCCTTTTAATTTAGAAAACATGAAAGGAAATGAGCCACGAAAATCAGGAGGTGTCTATGACTCCAGCATCTGGACAAGTTCACACAGATAAGGGAGATCTGTGCTTGATACCTGAATATCTTCCTTTTTTAAAGAATTATTTTTATTTGTGTGTATGTGTGCATACTCTCTGGATATATGCCCTTTGGAACCAGAAGAGGGAGTCAGATTCCCTCATGCTGGAGTTACAGGCAGTTGTGAGCATTTTGATGTGAGTACTGGGAATAGAACCCCAGTCCTCTAGAAGAGCAGAACATGCTCTCAATCACTGAGATATCTCTCTAATCTAAAAGGGCTTTCCTTTTGTTCATAATTAAACAGTTTTCCCATGAAAACATGCTAAGTCCCTTCTATCTTTACTTTCTTTTCTTTGGTTGATTTCATTAGCATCTTTAGCTTGTAGCTATCATTTTATAGCTATAAATTCTTTGAGAAAATTCTAAGAACTACAACACACCCACACATAAGTAGAAACTATTTCAATCTCTCTCCTCCATATGAATCAGGGTTAATTTGTTGGAGAGATGAAGAGGCTAATGGAATTGAGTGGAGCACAATGTGTAGCAGTTGTCTATGGAGTGAATATTAGGAATACCATGGGGTATGAGCCTGAATCTTTGGGAATTGTTCAGTACTTTCAGGGCCTCTTGAGTTGTGGTATATAATCTATCTGCTAATGGGAGAATGTCTTTCTCCTTTTGTGAGCCATTGTCTTGGGAAACTGGGCACAGTCTTTTCAACCTTTCCTCCTTCAATGCTTTTGAGGCAGAACCTTAGCTTTTAGGAAACACACATCAAGGTAAATGAGTTATCTGCTCATTCTTATCCCAAGCTATACTTTAGGTTGTATTGCATGAGAGAACTATGTGTAAGGTGGGCCTGTGAAAAATTTCAATTAAACATTGACATAGGCACTGAGAAGAAGAGACTTCAGTTTCTAATTTAGTATTAGAGAACATGCTTGTGTCTTTAGCCACTCTTAAATTCAGAATGCATTTTACCTCTTATTCTCATTAATATTTTAAGTGTGTGTTTAAATGACATCTTTCATCTTCAAAAATGGCATTATTAAATGCTGCTGTAATATTCTTTTCTAAAATAAAACTTCACACTTTCAACAAATACCCTCTCCCACTTAGCCTCCGACTCATCTTCCTTTTACCAGCAGAGGCAGAGTGGTAAGTGGAGCGCTAAGAGACCATTGCCACTGGCTACCTGACCACCCTTCACAGCCCCAAGAGCACAGTTCTGCCTCTGTAAAATGAGGAAAAGGAGACGGCTTTCCTGCTAGCTGTACTGCAGAGGAATCATTAAATAAAAGCATCCCAGTATGAGAATCAAGGCAAGGGCGATCAGTTGTACTGGCTCTGCCTCTTAATTGAAATAAATGGACAGGTTGTCAGCAAGCCAATGTCTCTGATGAGGTGGGACTCTGTGATGTGATGGTGCATGCATGCTGGACAGGGCTGTGCAGTTAACCAGATGCCCAGATACTGGCCTTGCGGCCATGCTCTGCAACCAGGGAGGAGTGCCTCGGAGGCAGCACTTCAATTTTCAGCCTGTGAAGCAAAAGCCAACAGCAATAATTCACTGCTGGGAAGCCACAGATGTGGATCTCTTACGTGTGGGGAGAAATACTCAAATTGCCCGGTCCGCCTTCTCTTATTGTCTAAATTGGCACGAGGAAGTAGTCATTTGATATTTGAGAAGTATGTGTGAATGAATGTCCAGGGAATATTGAGCCAACTTTTAACAAGTGAAGCAGGCTATTTAAGAGACCGTTAGGGTCTGTTTTCCAAGGCCAGAGTCACCAGCAGAATCTAAAATGGCTGAATGAAATAATCAGGCATGTATGAAAAACAAAACTAAAGGTGTTTCTGTTTTTTTGTTTCTTGAGGCTCCTTAGTGCAGGGGTGTCTTGCAAAGATTACTCTCTCCCTCGCTTGCAAAGAATTTCAGGTGTTTTAAATAAAGTCCTGGGCTAAGACTATGCTGGAGTGAACTCTTCTCTTAAAGACAGAATCTGCTTAGGGAAGTGCAACTTGTCTGTTGAGTTTGACTGAGTCCCTGGACTGGAGTGCCATTACTGAGAAGAGTAGATGAACTGTGACCTATTCAGCCAATAATGGGAGCAGTGCAGGGTTCACAGCGATGAGGAAGAAAGCCATGGGCTAGCAAGGCCAAGTTGTTAATGTGGATGCGCATGCCACAGCGTTGTGGTGCCTGTAGGCCTGTCCCTCTCCCTCGAGTTTAATTTCAGAGACTAGACTCTATCCCCCAGAGTATTTAGTTTAAATTAACTCAGCCTGGCATAAAGTGCCAGGAATCTCAAGTAATAAGCTGCTTTCAGAACGGTTGGGTAGAACCATCTATTCCCTACCAGTGGGGAAACTGGTTCACCTCCGGTGGGCCTTTGGCAACTTGGTTCATCGATAAAATGGTTTATTAAACCTGCGACTTTTAGTACTTAAAAGGCATTTCTGAGATCATCTGCTGATTGCCACCAAGGGGATGATGAGACTTTGAGGTACTGGTAGAAGCTGTTTAAACTCCCTGTGACTCAGCCAATCATCTGAGAAGTGGAAGGGAGCCTGACAAGCTGCTCAAACCCAACAACCTGAAGTCATTTACAGTCCGTCCATCAGTCAAGAGCAATTGTAGCGACTGGTTTTAAATAGACTGATAGAGGGGAAAAAAGAGAGGTGGGAGTGAGGAACAAGAATGGAGACAAGGTAACATTGGCTGTCACTGGGACATTTTCTCCACGAGAATCTTTCTGGGTCTCACATCTGCTTATGCAAATCTATGCACAGTGGCTGGCAACATGATCCTGTACAATAAACTATGAAATAGTGGGTGCTAAACTTCCACAAGGTAATCTCATTTCCTATCAAAAGCCTTCTGATGATTTGTCCTCTGGAAACCAGTTCTAAAATAAATTTCAAGATTCTGACAACACAAAGACAGCGTATAAGAAAGGGGAGCTTCTGAAAATGGCCCACATTTTCCGGTAGTGACATTGCAGGAAGTACTCTTGCCTTGTTGCTAATCTGGTGGGTCAAATCTACCGCTTTCTTTCCTCTTAGGAGAAATGTTCCTTGGTTTGAGAAGATCTATACGGGGGCCTCTGGGTTCGTTGCTGCTACCTGCTTGCAGTCTTCCCAGCCACTGATCCTGTCCAGTGGGAAAGCTAATCTAGGGGGAATATTTACTCACCCGTCACTCACTAACCCACCAAATGTCTACTCTCAATTCCTTGTAATGCTAAGGGCGAACACAACCTGCTCCCCGCATCTGTGGACTCTCACTCCTCCTCGGCGACTGCTAAGCTACTGGTTTGGTAAGACTGGCAGGGTGCAGCCACCCCATCCCCAAGTGTCCTGCTGTTGTTTCCAGGGTACAAACCTTCTTCCACACTTTATACAAGTGCACAGACACTTCACCAGCAGCCTTGGTTTCCAGAGGGAAAAATAAAAACACACTCAATTAAAATGCAGCATGGAACCCATGAAGTATACAGAGTGCATTACACTCCTCACCTGTTGGTTGGAATTTTGCATTTTAATTCATATAAAGACCAACAATAGGCACAACAAGGAAATGGGAATGAAGGCTGGGCACCACAGAATAGCGTGCTCATTTCAAATAGTCGAAAGTAATTGAAGCCTGTTTGAATGTTGCAGGTATTGCAAAGTTGAAAGATATTCATCATGCTTTAAGAGAGATGTTGAAGGAATTCAGGATAAAAATATCAGCCATCCTTTTAAGCACACACACACACACACACACACACACTTCCTAAGCTACACAGAGAAATATGGCGAATGATGTATCCTTTGATTATGAGTTTGCAGACAGTAGAAAGTTGGGTGCAAGTGGTGGATGGACTTTTGATAACGGTTCGCCTGTGAGCCCAGAGAAGCTGGCATGGAAAGTGTGGGCATGTCTTCCCTTGGCTCTCGAGGGACATGTGTTAGCATCCCCCACTGCCTTCAAGGCTCAACCAGCAACCTCAGGAACTGAGCCCAAGTCACCTGAAGAAAAAAGTTATTGCAATCATTGAATAGGTAAGAAACAAATAGAAAATACTTTCATCTAATTTGATTTCGCTTTTAATAGAAAACCACTAGCAGAATGTGCATAATATTGCTGTGTATATAGATAGCTGTGGAGACATCACAATACTTCCATCTAGTTCATCACCTATCTGAACCAAAAAAAATATTTCCTTAACAGTACTACTTCCCCCACAAAAGGCAAAAAAGGCAGAAAAGAGTAGGCCTAGAGAAACAGATAAATTCCTTTAAATAACCACAAGATTTAGGTTATAGTGAACATTCTTTTCTGTTCCTTCTGGTCCAAAAGTACAATTATAGAGGGCAGGCAGATGCTTTGTTCTCTGTTAAACCAGCAGAGGAACACAGTAGGGTAAAGATATTCAACTAGGGAGAGGGAGACAGAGTGAAGACCCAACTAGGGAGAGGCGAGTAAACAGTGTTTTTGAAATGGGAAACCACAGACACATGTCCTCTCGAAATTGCAAGCTAATTGTTTTTCTTAAACATGTCGATACCCATGAGAGCCTTCTACAACATCCAGACTAATTAATCTTTCTTTCAATGAATGGTGCTTGGGGCTGGAGTGTGAGGGGAGAAGGCAGTCAGAATCTGCCAAGGTAGGAAAATGTGTCCCAGTAAAAGGAAACAATGAAACAGACATAAACCTTCCCATGCCTTAATTATAAACTCAACTACTTGAAATCGAGCGAGCACGTTGTTTCAAAATACTCTTTTTATACTGAGTACCATGTTTTGCGTGTTAGTCACCACCATATGAAAATGTATTGGTTTATAGGGTTCCTATGTCCAGGTGACAGCATTGGGCTTTCAACATCGTTTGTTCTTTAGGATTCTGAAGACAAATTCTCAAACTATAAATACTGATTGAAACTTGTGACCATAGATATTAGATTGAAATCATGGAATATATTGAGAAACCAATTTTTTTTTATCATCATTGCTTAATAGTTAACATTTGTGTTAGTCTAAATAATAACTAAAGTAAAACTTCAAACTTTGAAATTGAGACTTCCAGCTAAAATAATCCTAAAGTGAGAGTGCAGCATTAAAATGAAGTTTTGCAGCATTTGTCCTAAATTAAGGATGCAATGTTAACTTTCTCCAGTAAGCCTTCTCCATACTATTTTATTCCATCCCTCTGCCACCAATCTCAAAATAGAGTTCAGCTAAAATTAATTTCTGAGTAACCCTTGAATGCTTTACCATAGCTAAACCAGCTGCAATTCCCACAGTTCCAAATCTAAGCTCAACTTTGTAAAATCTCTGAGAAACAGGTATAAGGACACCAGTGCATAAGGTTATGTAGACAAAAAATACATATTTGCTTTATGGATCAAGCATCGATGAATATTAGTTAATGCTATTAGTTCCACATATAATTTGAGAATCTATCCCATCCATGTCTACCTTTCAACATGAGAGAATGTTCTAGATGCTGGATGCTAAGGAATATGCTAGCAAAGTTATTTTACAATTCTCCCACTTATCTGTGTCATTTAGCTAAAATGCATGAACAATGTGCCCTTTCTTTAGTGAGTCCATTGGTGATTTTATTCATCATCAAGGAGGTTACCTTTTCAGTTCCTTCCTCTTTGAGACTGATAATGTCCAGGTCAAAATCCTTTCTCAAGCCATCGGTCTTATTGAAAGTGATACGCCCAGTCAAGCCATCCCACCGAGCCTGAGGACAGTTAGAGTATAGTGTTATTACTTAGCAGTTACCCCAATCACAAGCCCATCAGCAGAGCAATGTCTCTGACTCATTCCAGGACCCAGTTACTCAGCTGTATCATGAATCCTAAGTGCTGATCTGGTTCACTGACTTGAACATGGACCACTTTGCTCTTTTATTAGTTCTCATTTATTGTACCAGACCTAACATTTAGACACAGTCAATCCTGTGAGGGTGCACTCTAACTGGTCAGGAAACAAAGATTCATTCTAAAACCATCTGTTTGCTGAATAAAAAGAGTCCAAGGGATCAAAACATTCTGTTTTCCAAGGTCACTTTAAACCCCCTTTAAGCTACTGCCAAAAGGAGTGCACCTTACCTCTTTCTTCCTCTCTGAAAAAGATGTGGACAAACAATGCATCATTGACATCACTAGATTTTTTAGGGTATCCATAATTTGTATTTCTAAATACTTTAGAACTTTAGTTTCTTATGGCTACTATAGGCCATTGAAACTACCAGTTTCATATGCCTCAGTATGCAAAGAGACCGAGTTTTGTGTGTCACCAACACTTCCTGGCATCCCAGTCCCTTACCCCATAACATACCAATTTTCTTTTTTGTTCTGTAGTCACCACTTCCTTAGTTTTAAGCCAAAGGCTGGCTTTCTGGAAATAAAAGCTACAAAATTAGCCATGGTGTTAAGGTTACCGCAAATGCCTGGCATCTGAGCACAATTTGCCCAAAGCGTTGGTTCAGTTGAAATCTCTACTGTGTTAAACGTTGAGATTAAGTTCATTGTAGACAATGAGCAGGCCTAACCCACCTCCTGATCGGTTTGGAAGGAGGTAGTTATTTTCATTAAGTTCTACAAGGTTTGGGGAAAGCTTTTTCCTGAAGGCGGCTTTTCTTTTATGGAGGTCGTGTTGTGAATCAATTTAGCCCATTGTGCAGAATTTATGGGGCTCTCTGAAAATGTAAAGAATCAGTAGCATTTACCTCTTGATGTAGCATATAGCTTGTAGCATGGTCTTAAAACCCAGTTTGGAAATCCAATTTTATTTGTATAGAGTGTGCCTTTTGTGTTGCTTTGTTTGGATTCAGGTGCATTAGCTTTATTCTTGAACTTAGTGTTTGTTCCGACCACTGCAGAGTAATTTCCACTTCTTGCTTTTCTCCCTGCACATCCAAGTGGCAAAAAAGTTCCCTTTTCATGTTCTAACAATGCCTCATTCCCTGCCTCAAATATCTACAAAGACTCCCTGCCTGGGTTTTTACCAAGTTCTATCTTTTGACCTTCGAAGTCAGCAGTGCCAACATTACGCACGTCTACCTGTCTCCCATCCCTAGATAAGTTGTATTTGTATACATCCTTTGGACTTTTGGGCTAATTGCTGCTAAGAATTTATTAATTACCAATTTAACTATTGATCAAGGTGAACATACAATTTTTGTGTTCCATAAATAAGAACCGTAAGGAACCCACATTCTGAAGCAGGGCTGAACCATGTATAATTTAGATAATGACATACAATTACATTCTTCATAATCATAATTTTCTTGCCTTATGTAGATACATTGCTGAGGGCACAATTATAGTATACTTAACTGAAAACAATACTTATATAATTGTCCCTATTTTAGGAGAGAGCTTTAATATCCACCCTGTTAAATCTTTAGACAATTACCACTTAATAGCAACTAAGTCAAATAATGTGATTGCTTTATTTTCCTTTGGGCATACCATCTAATGGACAAAAAATAAGAATCAAAACCAGAGAGAAGAATAAAAAAAAATGTTTCCTTAGCCATTATGACTTATTTTATGTCTTTTCTGAAGAAATTGTTAGTTTTTAACTTTAAATATATATGTAACATATGCATGTAAATATGACTTGGGTATGGAAATGTCTAACACCCAATTATAGGCTCTTAGAGTAGACAATTAGAAATACCAGCTAATTATATGCTCAATGTCCTTTATTTATGGCTAGAAACCGATTATGAGTGAGTACATCCTATGTTCCTCTTTTTGGGTCTGGGATACCTCACTCAGGATAGTGTTTTCTATTTCCATCCATTTGTACACAAAATTCGAGAAGTCATTGTTTTTTACCGCTGAGTAGTACTCTAATATGTATATATTCCACACTTTCTTCATCCATTCCTCCATTGAAGGGCATCTAGGTTGTTTCCAGGTTTTGGCTATTACAAACAATGCTGCTATGAACATAGTTGAACAGATACTTTTGTCATTTGATGGGGCATCTCTTGGGTATATTCCCAATAGTGGTATTACTGGATCTTGAAAAAAAAAAAAAAAAGAAATACCAGCTAATTAAAATGGCTTCTTTGCTCATTTTTCCTAAAGGCAATTTAGATATGGAGAGGATACTAAATCCTTCCTTAAACTTTGTCCTGATGTGGTCACTCTCAATTGCCATGGTGAATGCCTTGTGTCCCATGGAAAGGCAGATACTTACTTGAGAGTAGAATGCCCTCTTGTCGGGAACATAGACTGTTAAGAACAATGGTTTCAAACATTTTCCCTTTGAATATTAGAAACTATTGTTTTTCTGAGGATTTGGGAATAGGAGTTTTATGGAGATCCCAAAGGTTAACACCCCTCATTAAATCAAAGAGAGAAAATACATCCTCTGCCCCACCCCTCATTGCTGGCATCACCAGACCCTGCAAGAGGTCATTTCTACCTATTAAAGGTGTTACTAAAACTTAACTGGAATTCACAACTAAGCCAAAAAGTTGGTATGATTTAAATTGATGCTGAGGAGAAATATTATTTTTTAGTTTAATATTATATAAGTTCCATATCAGCAGGATAATTTGTAGATATTTTATGTAATAAACCATTTAGGTACAAGAGTTATCACTTAACTGCTCCATAGAGCATCAGGAATCCTTGTCTTTCCTGGCAGCTTCTGAAACAGTAATTTCTCTACAATCCTGTCAGTTTACATGCAACCGATTTAAAAATATCCTTGGTGTTAGAGACTGTTCTACGAAGGCACTCAATACCCTTGCCCACTAGAGTGAGCTGTGTGGGTCATTGGCACTAATTAGAAACATCTTTTTGTATTTTCCCAAGTCCTAGGGCAAAGTCTAAACTGTAATCGCATCTAACAATCCCTAACCTCTGTCTGTATTGCTTTTCTCTTCTTCCTTTTCCTCCTTTGATTATGTGTTCTAAGTCTGAGCTTTGATCAAAACTCTTTTGGCTAACTCAAGGCTTGAATCATTTCTTCTCTGATATTGGGTTCAGAGACTAGTCTCAGCTCACTAGCCACCCTTTGATGGTTCAGAGAGCATTTAGTGTCTCAGGAGCTTCTGATTTGACACACAGCCAGGTATACACAGTACTGGGTATGTGTCTGCTGACATAGCCTCAAGAAAATAAACAGGAGGTGTGTGTGTGTGTGTTCTCCATAAAGAGCAGGGATGATCAGGAACCTGGCACTTTGTTAGCTGGTTGGTGATCTATCATGTAAACACAAAGGCTACAGTCTTAAGATACGCCTGTGGGTGCAGTGGTGACACAGATGTTCTGAGGGGAACTAACAGCTTCCTGATCTGATGCCTACTCCACAGGAGGAAAGACAAGCTTACTATTGTAAATCTGGCCAAGAACTTCTGTCTGGACAGGTCATAGACCCCAGAGGTCAATCTATCCTTATTCTGCAAAATAGACTTAGTATCAAACTTTCCTTTAAATTCAGATCTCAATGTCCAACTCTCAGACCTCATTAGAGAATTCTTATTGAAGCGGATGGCAGTTAACACAGAAACTCATAAATGGTCAAAGCACAGAGAGTAAGGGATGTTGGATTGCTCGGTCGTCATGGGGATGCTAGTACTATATCTTCTCCCCTCAAAGCTCAGGAAACATTTTAGAAGAGGGAGCAGATGGATTGTAAGAGCTGGAGTTTGACCAGGGCTGTTGTGTTGTGAAATACTGTTTTCTGCACATGAAAGATCAGTGGTTATGATGCATGCCAAGGCCTGCCCAAGATAAATTCAGTCAATATTCTGGCATAGAAGGGAGAAGGGCATGCAAAGCCCCACCCTTAGCTGGGGAGCTATTGACAGTTGCTGGTAGTCATGGGAGAAGGAGGAAGAGTCAATTTTCGTTCAGGGTTAGTCAGCCATGCTAAAATGGATGGCCCAACACTCATGAGTGTATGGGAAGCGCCAACTAGACTCAGTGGGTTAATTTCTTTAAAAAAATGACATAAAGTTTGGAGGAATAGGGCCATATTTAGGAGGAAGGAGGGGGAGAATGTACAGATGACTAGGATAAAAATACATTATATGCATGTATGGCATTCTCAAGAGTATTAATAAAAATGTATTTGAAAATATCACAGAAATTTTTACCCCAGAATCATTTTGTGCAAAGATGTAAGTCCAGGTAATCAATATGCATTTTGATCACACAAAATTGTTTCTTAAAAATTCGTTAATAAAATATTATTTGGCTTTCCTTTAATTCTTTTGGTGTGAATTATATAGATAAAATACACTAATTTTTCAGTTTTTTTCTGATGGAAGGGATGGTTTGATTGTCATAAATTTCTTGTACTGATCTACTGATTAGATTGGCTAACATTGTCACACTATATTAAAAATGAAGGCATAAGCTTATGTATGCAATCTATTGAGTTAAGATTCGGACAGAATTTTGTATCAATACTAATTATACTCTGTGACAGATCCTTTTAAACTTAATTTTCAAGTTTCTGATTGATCATCAGATCTTAACATATTATTAAATAAAGCTTAATTATGGATAATTGTTGGCTCTCTAGATAATTGTTTAGTGAAATTTGCTGACAACTTTATTTTCATGTGAACATGTAGCTCCATACATACGCGCATATATATATATATATATATATATATATATATATATATATAATGTTATAAATAATGTGCTGCTTTGGGTCATGCTACTTCACATGCTTATCTTTCTTACTTTTAAGAAGTCATTAAAGGCTTGTGTGGATCCCAGGATTGCATTATGCACACACATGTATGTAAGGTAATGAATGAGTTGTACTTTCAATGGTGAAAAGATACATTACAATCCAAATCATGAACAAATACAGGTAGTGGAAGAACATGAGTGTGTATAGGATATGGAATTTGAGGAATTTGAGGAAATGGAATATTGTGACCTCAAATTTTAATACCCATGCACAGTCTAAGTAGGTGCAAAGAAATGTGTTGAAATTTTATCAAAACTTAGTTTTTAAAGTTTATTAATAAGATGTACAATTTAAGATCTGCGATTTTTTTCCTCCCATGCATTCCAAAATATGAAATTTGAATTTATTCCCGTTCAAAAATGATGACTGATCTTAGAGTATCTTTCTGGTCTTAACAAGATTACATAAAACTAGTGACTTACCTTCTTTGTAATCTACTCTATCAGGACTCCATACCCACTCTATTCCACCATCCAGTGGTTTTCATTTTATTCTCTTCTATGTTTGAGAATGCAGTTTGGAAACTGCTTTTGACAATGGAGTTGGATCTTCGAGTCTCAGGGGGAAGATGGAGCTGATACTCTGACTTCTTGGTACACAGATGGTTATTGGTACAGTTCAGCTTTAATACTTTGATACTTCGATACTTAAGGTAGTATCATTATGACAGATGTTCTCATATTACATATGGACATATGCTTATATGGTCTCCCATTGGACATATATGGAGAACTTTGATATTTGAGAACAAATCTCATTTAATCAAAGATTACAAACCTATTGAAAAACCATGGGATGGTTGGGATATAGGAAGGGTGGATACGGGAGCAGCGAAATATATATCCTAATTAAGGGAGCCATCTTAGGGTTGGCAAGAGACTTGACTCTAGAGGGGCTCGCAGGTGTCCAGGGAGATGTTCCCAGCTGGTACCTTGGGCAACTGAGGAGAGGGAACCTGAAATGACCCTATCCTATACTGATGAATATCTTGCATAACACCGTTGAACCTTCATCTGGCGATGGATCGAGATAGAGACAGAGACCCAATTTGGAGCAACGGACTGAGCTATTAAGGTCCAAATGAGGAGCAGAAGGAGGGAGAACATGAGCAAGGAAGTCAGGACCACGAGGGGTGCACCCACCCACTGTGACAGTGGAACTGATTTATTGGGAGCCCACCAAGGCCAGCTGGACTGGGACTGAATAAGCATGGGTTGAAACCGGACTCTCTGAACATGGCTGACAATGAAGGCTGATGAGAAGCCAAGGACAATGGCACTAGGTTTCAATCCTAATACATGAACTGGCTTTGTGGGAGCTTAGCCTGTTTGGATGCTCACCTTCCTGGACCTAGATAGAAGTGGGAGGACCTTGGTCTTCTCGCAGGGCAGGGAATTTGGACTGCTCTTCAGTATCGAGAAGGAGGGGGAATGGAGTGGGGGGAGGAGAAGAGGAGTGGGGATAGGGGGAGGGGAGTGGGGGGAGAGGGCAATATGTGGGAGGAGGGGGAGGGAAATGGGAAACGGGGAGGAGGAGGAAATTTTAATTAGAAAAGAATGAAAAAAAAGAACTTCTCTCATTTGTTCTATGGTTTGCAAGATTCCAAACTTATCAGCAGTAAGGAAATTTGTTTTTTCTGGCAATCCAGGAAATCTCCCAGGTGTTCAGCACCTTGAAGAAAGCTAAACCCACCAAATTTTGTAGACATACATAAGGATACTATACAGATGCAGGTCTTGAACTGTTGAGTGACTAATACTGTCTCTCTTCCAATGCCCATGTGCCAATCCTGTAAGCTAGACTTTGTCAAAGAGATGTGATATGACTAAGTTAAGAATGTTGACATGGAAGGATCACCTGCCCCATGTAACCACAAAGATCTGTTGGAGAAGGGGCTAACCCATCTGAGATGAAATGACAACAGTTGTGGAAACCAGACAGAGGTTTGAAAGATGCTGCATCACTGACTTTGAAGTCAGAGGCAAATCTCTACAAGACTCAGGGTATGTCTCCCAAAGCTGAGAAAGGAGAAGGGATTTAGTTTTCCTTATAGGCCCCAGAAGAAATCAGTTTAGCTCCATAAGACTTGTCAGATTTCTGACTTCCAGAATTGTAAAAGAATTAAGTTGTGTAACCCTGAGATGGTTTGGTGGGTAAGGCACTTAAGTTAAGCCCAACACTAGGGTTCAAAACCTGGGGAAAACATACTGAAAGGAGAGAACAACTCAAGTCTGGTGTCCTGTGGCCTGCACATGCACTCTGGGGCAAGTCTGTGCCTACAGACACGCATATACACATACACTCAGACACACACATACACATTCACACACATTCACACAATACTCACACACACTGTCACAACACACTCCCAAAACACACTCACACACATACTAACACACACATCACACTCACACACTCATGCACTCACACACAACACAATCACACAACTCACACACATACTATTCACATACACACATACACAGATAAATAGATAAGTATAAGGATAAACTTGAGTTGCATTAAACCAAAGAGTTTGTGATAATTTATTTAAACATGAACGGGACCTTTAAATGCCTTGTAATAAAAGAATCAGTGGAAAAAAAAACTCATTTCTGGAAAAGAGAGACTCTTGAAAATAAAGCCAAATACTAATTTGGAAATTTTCTCATAAAAATTACTTTGTGAACTCAGTTGCTGCTTGAGGCAGTGGCTCTGACTTTGCCAGCTAGTCTCCGGTAGACTATATGATTAACACCTTCTTATGCTCCCACTTAACTCAATCAAGCCCCAAATCAGTGACAACGGACTTCCCGCAGTATGAATAGTCTTCTAACATTATTTATGATGTAATCACAGACTGGTGAATTACCTCAATCTTGACAGTCAAACAAACAGATGACTTTGTGTTTCCCTAGTACCCTATCACTAACAGCCCCATGTATGAATGAATGACTTAATTCTAGAAGCTTCTACTTTTGTTGCTGTAGTAGTATTTTCTGTTGTATTTTTGCCAGACTATGGAATTACATGTTAACTAATATTTTCTTTTGTTCAACAAAAATGCAAGTAATTCATGACCATTAAAGGTTGCCCTGTAGAACAAGAACATGTTTCTGACTCCAGCTCTCCAGGGATATTTCAGACATCTTCTGGTGGAGATGCTGTTGCCGTTGTTCCTCTGTGAGCCAGCCTTACTGACTGGGTACTCACATCACTAGGATTTGGGGTGTCCCTTCACTTTGGGTTGCCTGAGAGTCATACTGATCACACACTGGAGATGTGAAGGAATGTACATGTGCCATCTCATGTGATCTTTACAGTAGCTGAGGTGTACCTCATGTCCTCCCAGGTCATCTCATGTGACCTTTACAGTAGCTGAGGTGTACCTCATGTCCTCCCAGGCCATCTCATGTGACCTTTACAGTAGCTGAGGTAGTACTTCATGACATCACAGGCTCTTCAAGAGAACAAATCCTACAGTCAGTAATAATCCCTGCAGGACAGAGACAGAGAGCCCTCTGCCTTCCCTTTGTCACACTGCATCCTTAGGGAGAGGTCATGAGAAAACCATGGAGCAAGGGAACTTTCCTCACTTTATACTGTGGTTGTGGATTTTGTATATGCCATGAGGAAAGAGCACACTCCTACCCGAAATGAAGAAGAAATGAAAGAATACTTGGGCGTCATCACTACACTGAATTTCACTAGCTCCGTGACTCGTTTCATATCTGAGTTGGCCAAAAAGACTCATCTTAACTCTCAAGGAATCACTCAGAGAGAAAATAAAACTTAGGCTTTGGCTTCTAGGATTTCATTTCTTTGCTTTGTCTAGCATAGAGCCGCCTGTCCTCAAAGCCGAGGTCACAAAACTAGATGGAGTTATCTCCAGGGGGAGAATCAAAAGCAGGCCCTACAGGGCAGCCCTTTCCCTTCGGGTCTTGAGTCTGGTCAGCTGGACTTCAGCAAAGGCTTCTAATTGCGACTTCAAAGGAAAAATCTTGAAAATGTGTCTGAACTCTTGAACTTACATGCCATTGTGGTCGAAATACTTCTGGTTTGCTGCCAGGCTGCCTCTCAGTGCCCTTATAGCCCCTCTGCTTGGGAACCAGTAGGTAAAACGCGATTCACGACAGACGTGCTCTCTGGGATTTGGGCTTTGAGTCGTGAGCGTCAGCTGAAAAGCTTTTTCCTGTAAACACTGGTGGCTTTCACTGACTTAAGATTTTAACTGTAAGGCTGAAAAGCACATTTTACAGTTCTTTCTTGTCACATGAGGCTGCTCCCATTAAAATGTCCTCTTTATATACCCCGTACAGTCTTTTTCCCCTGCCTTTATTTTGACAGGTTCAAAATAGCTTTTCTGTTTTATTCTGAGATGTCAATATTGCCCTGACTTTTGCAAAACACAGCGGATTCATGCTATGGCCAAATCATTTTAAAAAGCTGTGTGGAAAATTAGGAAGTTTTCAGGTAAAAACCAGAGGGATTTAGTAAAACAACGGATGGATAAGCTCCTGTTGGCTGCAATTCTGGCCACTCCAGCCACACTGCACTGAGAAATTAAAAGTCAACAACAGCAACAGCAAAGTTCCTAGGAGGCAGCTAACTGAGGGTCTCAGTTTGTTCATATACAAAGCTTTGTCATAAACCTGGTGTTGTTAACAAGGTTCTCGCTGATGTAATGATAACTAACTTGAGGTGTGAAACATGGAACAGGAGCAAGGCATTCTGGGAGGAATTTGACTGTAGTATCAATTGATGTGGGTTCAAATTTTGACCCTTTTTTGATTAGCAAGTGGCTGTGGGCAGAGTGCTTCTATCTTCACTTGCAAAAGTGAGTACTATTTACATATGATACTATAAAGATAAAAATATGCAATGTTTCAAAACCTTAACAATCGATTATTAGCCTGGAAGCTCAACAGAAACACAATTTTCTTATTTCCTTCTTGTTTGCCTTTACTGATGTCTGGTTACTTGTAGAGAAGCTCGCAGTGAACTTTGCTCCATCTCCAAGTCTTTCTCATGCTGCCCATTAGGCAAATGTAGAGGGCCCTCCCTGATCATCACTTATGTTAATAGAGTGACTTCCATTTTTAAGTGAGCATGTTACATGCACTTGTTTGAGGGAGAATCCAAGGATCAGAAGCTTCTTTACAAGCATTTTCGTTCAGTTTGATGAAGGTAGTCCTCACAGTACACTGAGAATCACTGAAATTGTCTTGAAGCTTGGCAACTCCACAGACCTGATATTCTTTCACTGTGTGACTGTGTTTGTATAACCACGACAACAAAGAGTTATCAATCAGACAACAAAGAGTTATCAATCAGATAACAAAGAGTTATCAATCAGAAGCATTTTGATGATTAATGTTCCCTCCATTTCTCCTTTCCTTTCTCTATATCTTGTTCTATTTATCTATCATCTATCTATCTGTCTGTCTGTCTATCCATCTATCTACCTAGTGAATACATAGTTGAGAAGTAAATAGTAGCATTGGTTATGGAATTGTTATATTCTGTAGTGTTATGTAATAGTTATGTAATGTTGTGGAATTGAGAAAGTCAGCTAAACTTGGTATGATATGTGCTACATTTACAATTAGACATTGAAATATCCACTGGACCTTAACAGGTTTTGATGATTTTCATACTTTCACTGGCAGCATTGTGACCACAGCGTTGTGCATCTGCTCATTGAATCTCATCATCCTTATAATCCGAGATATTATTTAAACTTATATAAACCACTTTGGGATAAATCATGTTGTTGAATTATAAGCCAAGGAGATTTATGCAGCCTTCTTGCAGAGTCTGCTGGCCTCAAAAAGTGACTGTGGCTCACAGTTGCTGCAGCTATGATTATTCTTAGGTTAACTGCTGTTTTCATGATACTCCGTGGACAGCTAGGATGCATTTCTTTACAAATGAATGTACTTCCTCCTATACCAATATTGAATTCTTTTAGTGGAGCATTACTCTGGTGATAGTTTAGTTTAATGGTATGCCCACTGAAGTCCAAACCTTGTGGGTTGGTGGGGTCTGAAGGTGGCTGTGCCCCTGGTCCAAAGATCTCTGCATGTGGCTTGCAGTGGAGGTACTTACACCTTGAACTTTGTGTTCTAATGTTGTAGATTCATCCTCAGATTCTGTGCACACTCATAATTTATACACTCATTCCTTCTACTCTGTCTACTTAAAATTCCCTCTTCTAACATGCTTGCATTATTGATATAATGCAAATGTTACAACAGCAGAGATGATGGGGATTTTTCCACTGATATGTCCCAACAAACAAGAGGAGTGTCCGATCCCTAGCCAGTACTCATGAAATCTTTGATGAATTAACAAAAGGATCAACCAAGATCAATTCAAATGCTGCCCCTGACTGGATGCTACCTGAATAACTTCATCTAGAATGCCATATTTTATTCTAGATGTTTTTCTTCCTCCATTTTCATGCATGTATGTTTGCATGTGTATGGGCACACTTGTGTGGGAGTGTGTGTGTGTGTGTGTGTGTGTGTATTGGGGTGTGCTTGTGCATGTGGAAATCTGAGGCTGATGTTGGAATCATCCTTGATGATTTTTCTACTGTACCCAATGAGGCAGGGTGCCAATCAAATTCAGAGCTTGCTGCGAAAGCTAGTCTTGATAGCCAGCTTGCTCAGAGGATCCCCTGATTCTACCTTTCTGAAAGGGAGACAAACTAGAGATAGGTCGTCATGCCTACTCAGCATTTACAAGGGTGCTAAGAATCCATCCTTGGTATCTACATGAGTCTGGTAAGTTTTCTAACCATTTAGCAACCTCCCAACTCCTTATTCTAAAGGTTTTAATTGTGTTTGGTTTATAGCCTTTACTACACCACACAAAGCAGTCCCTTGTTAAAACTAATTGTGTGTATTTCCCTCCAAGCTATACTTTCTTAATGCTGAAGTGGTTTATATTAACCGTTTCCCTTCAGGGCCAACCATTCCCCTTGCACGTAACATTGTAAGATGTATAACTAGGCTGACTGCATGCTAACAAAACCGCATTTCTGAGCAAGCTGTTTCAGAATCTCATGTACTGCTACAACTTCACACGATGCAGAAGTGACAGACTTTGACAAGAAATTCCTTTGAAATAACATGAACCTTTCACTGTTAAGACTACTCATATCAGAGACCTTTCTGGTTCACTTCACTCACAATGTGACAGCACTTGGGGCAACCTTGAGCCTCTATAACTGGGGATTTCTTTATCAACACTTCTATGGCTTAGGAATAATATCTGTAGCCCTGCCATCTCCTTCCTCAGGGCTGCCACATCTTCTTCTCTAACATGAAGATGTTGGCTGGGGCGATATCTGGGAAGTTCCTATTCTCTTCACCTTTCTAGTCTGAGAGTTACTGAAGTCCCAGGAAGATAATAAGATAAACATGTGATGCTTGAGGCCAGATCCAAATGTCATAGGAACCCCTCCTGGACGTCACTAGAAGCTTACCATGCACCTTGTAAACCTACATAACAAATGTACAAAGAGGGAAATCTAGTTCTGAAAAGAATCAAGCAAACAAAGTGTGTGAAGATTCCTATAAAATGGGATTAACTTGCCTGTCATTCACCAGAAAAACCGAGCTCATTCCTAGATGGAAGTAGCTAGCATTTGTTCTATCGCCCACTAGGCAAGCAAACTTACTTTGCTGCAGTATTATTGTCTTCTATCCCCTCTTGGGGTCCTCTGATCATCCTTTGATATGCTCTAATGATTTGAGCCCAAGTGCCCAGGCTCTGAAACTTCTTAACTGCCTGTTTTTTTTTTTTGTTGTTGTTGTTTTTGTTTTTTTTTTAATTGTGCCCATTGGAGTCTAAAGAAGGGAATGTAGTTAGCCTCAAGCAATAGCGTGATGCTTTGACGGAAAGTGCTGAGCAAGCCCTTCAGTTCTGCTTTCCAACACCATATTAAACAAGACTATCTCAACCCAAACACGTTTCCGCACTCGTTCCCCCAGAATGAGAATTCTAGGGTTGAACTTCACCCAGCTGCTGAACAACATTCAGTCAAGTGAAGAAAAAAAGTGAAATAAATCCTGTGACATTTCATGAAGCCACTCAAAACTACAAAAGACTTAATTAGATTATGGGTATTTGACTTAATGACATTTTAAAATAATATTCACTAATCACAGGGAAGAAAAAATTCTTCGCCTGGTTTCGTATACACTGCAAAGATGCTGCTTCCAAAATTATTTTTAGTGCAAGGAGCGGAGATCTCTCTGTCTACTGTGGAAAGTCAACTGTTCTGTTGCCATCACAGCTCAATTGAATTACACTCATTAGAAAGGATGAGCCTGTCTCCATTTAGCTCTAGAATAACATCATTTTCTTCCCTTTGGTGTTTATTGGCTGTTTTTTGTCAACCTGACACAAATCTACAAATCTGGGAAGAGGGAATATCAGCTGAGGAATTGTCTTATCCTACTGAGCTGTGCTCCAGTCTGTGGGGTGCTTTCTTCATTGACGGTAAATGTGTGAGGGCCCAGCCCACTGTGTGCTGTGCCACCCCTGGGCATGTGGTCTGGGGCTGGATTAGAAAGCAAGCTGAGTTAGTCTCGAAGAACATTCCTCTGTGGTTCTGCTTTAGTGCCTGTCCTCAGCTTCCTGCCTTGCTTGAGTTCCTGTCTTGGCCTCCCCTGATAATGGGCTGCAAAGTGTAAGTGGGAACAAATCCTTTCGTCTTCAAGCCGCTTTTGGTCATGATATTTTTATATTTTTGGTTGTGAGCCTAGCCTTTAACGGCTGAGCCATCTCTCCAGCCCTGTCATGATATTTTTAAACCCAGAAATCGGAAACCAACTATAGGGCAAGTGTGGAGGAAGATTTACTGTCTGTCATCCTTAAGTAAAACATTTAAACCAAGAAAAATCTCTAAAAGACGAGTGTTTCACATCTCTATTTCGCACTTGCTTTCAAAGTATATGGATAACAATACACATGTGATTTAACTTCTAATAATGATGTTCCCAACATCTTCCTGATAGGGTATGTGTCATGTGGGGGAGGCCCAGCAGCAATGCCGGGAATGGAGAATGAATGGGCACTTCACAGTGCTATGCTACCTCCTGCAATAACAGAGATGGAAGAATCACTGCATTGTTTCTTATCGTCACCAGCATGGATGTCCTTTAGATCCCGCCTTCAGGTCGTTATTTCTCTGCAAGTTTGAGCAACTGTTACCAAAACTGAATAACTCGTGAAGTGTGTCATAGCAGGAGCTATTCAATCAAGTGTTTAGTAAAATATATTCCTTTTTATTTCTTATTATTTTTATTGTGCTATGTATTTTTCTCCACTCTCCTCTTTTCCTCCCCTCTCCCCTTCTGTCCTCTCCTGTGACCTCCATGTTCCCAATTTACTCAGAAAATCTTGTCCTTTTCTCCTTCCTATTAAGATCCATGTATGTCTCTTAGGGTCGTCTTTCATGTCTAGGTTCTCTGAAGTTGTGGATTGTGGGCTGTTTTTCTTTGTTTTATGTCTAAAAACGACTTATGAGTGAGTACATATAATATTTGTCTTTCTGGGTCTGGCTTACCTCACTCAATACGTTTTTTCCTAGATTCATCAATAAAAGATATTCTTGAAATACACGTATACTGATGTTCTCAAATTTGACCTGGCAAGACCCAGCCACCACTCACCTCACAGTTACCTGCTCCAATGGCCTTGCATATGCTCATAGATAGGTATGTGGTACAAGCTGCTCGCTTGATTACATAAGACAAGGTGCTAAGCTCCACTTAATGATAAATTCAGTGAGCATAGAGGATAATAGATCATTTTATATCTGACGTCAATATTTTTCTTAGTACTAAAAATTATGCATTGACAAAATCTAGGGGATCGCATCGGATTCAGATATTTTCCTGGGCATCTTTAACACAAATCAGGCCAAAGAGCACGTGAAGGAGCAGTCTGGGCTGGTATCTCCCAGCTCAATCTTTGACAGTTTGCAGCAGCTCAATTGATTAGACTACATTTATTCAAAGTCTGTTTATTATTTATTGTTTCATGCTCATTTGCATTTTTCTCTCATTATACAGGGACATTTGGCTTCTCTCCACAGATGCTCATTAACCTCTCAGTTCATTTATCACGGTTTCCACCTGGAAGGCTCACAGTAGCCCAGTGTCACCTCGACAACTTCTGCCCTTCAGATTTCATGTCTGATGTCCCTTCCTCCAAGAAGCCCTACCTGAACCCCATAGACAGATAAGGTACTATTACAGAATTGTCACCACTACACTGATTTGAACTGATGTCTGCCTCCCTCGGTATGGGACTGATAACCTGTCTTCTTCTTTCATTTAGCTGACTGCTTCACTAAGGACAGGGATTTAGTGTTTTAGAAAACTTGTACTTGGTGTTCTTGCTGTACCACGTGCTGGGTCTCCTCAGGCACACGGACTCAATGATGATTTCTTACATAGAGTTTGCATGGTAGGATAGAAGAAAAATGGATTTTTCATTCTTTCCTGTCCAGGTTCGAGTCTTATTTGCCCCTTAGCAGCTGGAAGAGTTCATCCAACCAACTGAGTTTCATTGTTGGCATTTATTGCACAGGAATTTAAAGACATTTTAGAGGACATTTTAAGAATGAGTGCTATCAACCATATCTAGGAATCATAAGATAACCAAACATATTCCATTGGAATTTTCGGTCTTAGAAGACACTGCACCTTCTTTAAAGTTCCTTCCAAAACCACTTACACATAAAGCCAATGATACTGAGAAATTTTGTTATCTAATTAGGGGATACACATTTGCAGGTGGACTAGTTTGCATGTTGACAACCATCCTCACAGTACTGGTGTGCTGTAGATAAAAAGCAAGCATCTGCTCTGTAGGTTTGGAATGCTGGATGATACCTGTACATTACAGGCACTTCTTTCTGAGAGGACTTTTCCTTGTAACAAATCACTAGGTGATTTCATGCAATGTTTACAGCAGTTTTAATGGGACCAGGGACACCACATGTAAAAGCATTACAAGGAAGAATAAAATTGTAATTGGAACTCAATCAAGCAATTTGTTGAAAGAAATGGCTTGTTCCTATCATGCCCCTTTTTAACTCCATTAAAACAGAGGACATGCTCTACCCTCTGTGGGTGAGCATTTTGTTTGACTTGCTTCCAGGAAAATCACCACCTGTCTTCATACAGCTGAGGGTGCTCTGGCCTCTGCTGAACTTAAATCTCACTTAAGGATAATGCCAAGTTTGGGATGCCAGCAGTTTATTTTTTCCCCGAAAAAAAATCCATGAAACAGGGGCCTCACTACACAATACAGATATTGTTCTGAGACAGAGATTAGGAAATATTCTGAGGGATGGCTCTAAGGGTAAGATAAAACCAGCATATTTTCCCTCTTTCCCTTGTCTAATCTTAGGTTTCTTAAATAGTATTAAAGATGAATATACATACTTGCCCAATCTGCCTACTGCTAGAGCAAATCATTTAGTATTCTAAGTATTCCTTCTTGGCACAATATAAGTATAAGCTTTAGGGTGCATTGACTAAATCCAATTGTAAATTCATTTAGATGACAAAGTGCCTTCTTACTTAAATTTTGAGAAGTGGAATTCCACAAAGCTTTCAAACTGAGAGAGGACAAAATTCTAGCCTCTAAGTCTCCAGAAAGGAAAAGAACCACATAAATTAAAAACCACCTCTGACTTGAGAGGAAGGCATGCTTGGATATTCACTAAGAGAAAAATGGAGATGATACATAGGAACCAGTAAAAGTGTTCAGTGTCTTCTCCAAAACTATCAGGAACTTGTTTGTCTTGACAGATGTTAGGGAAAGTCAAATACACACATTTTCAAGTGTTGGACATGAAGATGTTACACAGAACATCTAGTGATACGCTCCCCCGTTGCTCTTTGGTGGTTTCTCAGTTCAAGCTGTAAAGGGGCAGGCTGTTTATTTACATAATATAAAACCAAAGAGTCAAATTTATCAATTTCTTAGCTCATAGGAACAGAGAACAAGTTGGCTATAAATCCCACAAAAGGTAATCTTCTAGTCTTAATTTTTCCCAGAATGATCTGAATTTTCAAAGAGAAGTTCCCACATTCTAGAGATAGCCTCAATCCCAGGAAAATTGAAATAATTGCCATTCTAAACTCAATCTAACCCTGAGACTGACTGGCCCATCCCCAACCTTGTAACCTTAGGTCTGGGTGTCCTCATGTTTGAATCAATAAAGCCTGCCATCCCACACTCAAGTAGCTGCAACATTCTCTTCATGTTTCATTGGTTCCCAGCATCCTAGTAATGGAGAAGATTACAGGCTTATTGAATTCCTGACATAGAGGGGGCAACAAAATATCTGAGACTCAAATTTAATGCTGTGTGTCCTATGAGCATCTCCTGCTCAACAAATCTTACAGTAAACCTTTCCCAAAAGTGAATGCTACTTCTTGCTCTTGTTTTAGAAACCTACTTTTATTAAACCAGTCCTTTTTAAGTAGGGAACTCTATACATTGGAGTGCATGTTTCAGAACAAGAATCCCTGTGATTGAAGCCAGTCATTTTCCTTCCTCCTGTGGCAGCCGCCACCATCACTCCACTCAGTTCCCCCATTTCTAGCATGTTGCTCTGAGTCCCAGCTAGAGAGAGTCTTGGCTTCTTGGCCTTCAGGAATCTGTCAGCACTGAATTGCCTGGGAGACTGTGCTCCCAGCTCTCAGTAGTGCAGGCCTGTTGCCAATGAGAAACATTTTCAGGCACTACCCCTGAGGGGACAGTGTACATTTGGATGAAAATCCATGTTCTGAAGGTGTCTTGTGATAACAGGGAGGCCAGGTTGCCCTAGATTCTTCCTCTACATCATTCAGCTTCTCACACTCTGTAGTTGGTTTCTTTGGAGACTACTTCCGTGGTTGGTCACCTGAGCAGGCTCCCATCTCTTTTACTGCACTTCCAGGGAAGCTGAACCCTACTGTGGTAGTTTGAGTGAAAATGGCCTCATAGGCTCATAGAGACTGACACTACTGGGAGGTATGTCTTTGTTGGAGCAGGTCTGGCTTTGTTGGAGGAGTTGTGTCACTAGGGATCTGGCTTTGAGGTCTTAGATGCTCAAGACAGGCCAGTGGCTCAGTCTCTTCTGCTGCCTGTGGATCAAGACGTAGCTTGTTCTCCAGCAATATGTCTGCCTGCATGTCACCATGCCTCCTGCCATAACAATAATGCAGTAAACCTCTGAAACTGTAAGCCAGCCTCAATTAAATGTTTTCCTTTATAAGAGTTACTGTGGTCATGGTGTCTCTTCACAGCAACAGAAACTCTAACTCAGACATGTACTATATCTTATGATAAATGCATAAACATTTAGTAAATCCTACTGCAATCTGCCACATTGCTGCTATTTAACCATTATTACTAATAATTATAACAACTTCAGTTCAAGAAAACTTTCCATAAGATTCATTCATAAAGAGAAGGAAGATGGAACCTAACATTGACTGCTGACCAGGTTATGAATAATCTTATGCAATTATGATACAGAACCTACAAAATGAGTCATTTTGTTTTGTTTTAGTTGTTTTTGTTTTAATTAAGGCAATATCTCTATATTGACCAGAATGGTCTTTGAATTGCTAAGTAGTCCAGACTGGTATTCAATTTAATTCTGTTTCAGCCTTCTGAATACTGAGATTTCAGGTGGGCACTACACAGCACTCCCAGGTAAATAATTTTTTCTCTTTATTTTTATTTGTTTACTTTTTGTTGGAAAACTGAATCTTAGGTCAAGAGAGCATCATTTTTTAATAGAGAATAAAAGATGACCTTTTGTTTTCCTTCTGAAGACTTTGTTGTTTCTATTTGTTTTTATTTTACTTATCATTTTCTTCCTTCCTTTCCTTCTTTTTATCTTCTATTGCTTAATATATAATGCCAGCCAGAATGATTTTTTAATGCCCTTACTTCTTGGCATTATCAAGAGTCAAAATGAAAATAGTTGAGCTTGAGTTTTGCCTAACTTATATAATTCACTTAAAAATCCACACCTGGAATTATTAAAGTGAAAATGACTGGGAATAACTTTATAACTCTGTTGGCAAGATCAATCCTATGTGGGAGTCTTAGTGTAAATTTCTTTAAGCTGAGCTTTTAAGCAGAATAATTATCTAATGATATCATCCATAGAAAAATTTTTTCTTGATTACAATTTTTTCCATGATTTTTGGTGTGGTGATTTTAATATGAATGACCCCCATAGGCTCCTGTATTTGTATGCACTCTTTGAAAGGATTAGAAAGATTAAGAGGTGTGGCTTTGAGGTTTCAAAAGCCCATGCCAGACCTAGTCTCTCTCTGTCTGTGCCTGTGGATCAGAATGTAGCTCTCAGCTACTTCTCTAGCTCCACATGTGCCCTGCCTGCCACCATGCTCCTCACCATGATGATGACTGCCGAAGCCTCTGGAACTGTAAGCAAGCTCCTCATTAAAACTCTCTTTTATAAGAATTGTCTTGGTCATCATGTCTGTTCGTAACAATAGAACAGCACTGTTAGTTAGTTCTAGAAAGTTGTTAGTTATGTTAGTGGAGTGTGAGAGCTGCCTGGGTAATGTTTCTGGTTAGTTGTGACTATGGATGACTGATAATTCTCTGACGCCATTTCTTATAGAGCCAGGTGAAAGGGAAGCATGCAACTTTTTTGAATTATGCAAACTTAATCAAGGTTCAAAATTGGGTCATTAGTTCACCACACTTACAAATCTCCAGGATTCGTTGGAGTTCTTTTAAAATGTGTGGTAGAGAGTAAGCTAATAATTTATACTGATTAGAAAAAATATTTCTCAGTTCCTCATCAGAAGTATTTTGAACACAAACACTACTGTTTTGTGACTAAGTCATTTTTAGAACACAAATCATCTCTATGTTAGCTTAAATATAGATCATTTGTCTACTTAATAATGCTAATACAGTTCTGTTGGATATTGGTTCAGAATATTTGTTTTTAAAAGTCTTGGGATATTTGGAAGGAAGTAAAAACAGGGACTCTCTTATAAGGCTGGCTTTTACTGTGATAATAATTATCAGGCTACATTAGTTAAAGCATTTTTTTTAAAGCATGGGATCAATAAAAGGAAGGAATAAATGCAAAATCTTTAACACTATGTCCAAAATGTTAACTCAAAACCAATTTCCAAGGCAAACTTTTGGATCATTTATTTACATAAAAGTCAACAGTGGATGCTTTCATCTGTCTCTCTGAGTGCTCTATTATACAGCCTATAAAGGAAGTTGGTATGCAAATAGGACTTTCAAGTTATCATTAGCTTAAAGTTCAAATGTCTGGTGTGTAATACCTTTAATGAAGCAACTAAAACCCTGGCTGTTGTGCCTCACCTCCTCGGCTCTGCTTTCCTGACTCTTCCTGTTCCTCATCCCAAGTTGATGGCTTCTCTGACACCTTGGGGACAAGGGCCTTTCCAATATTTTCTTGATTTATTGTTTTCTATATGTATGTTCTTATATAACTTTATTTGTGAATACTGACACAATTTAATGCATTGACATAGCTCACATTGTTGGTAGGCCCTGAGGTGGACAGAGAAAAGATTCTCAGCAACAATGTTATTTTCTTTTTGATGCTTAAAGTGCGATCTTTTCCAAATATGCTGAAGAATGCTGCTTCTCGGGGGGCAGAAGGTGAGAGTTGATGGGTTCTTAGAGATTTTACAGTTTGAGGTGTGATTAACTGTGAGCCTCTCTGGCCTGCAGAATTGCTCTGGATCTTTAGAAGCACATGAAAGGTCCTTAACAGCATGGCCTTTGCTGCTAACCACCAACCTGCTGTAATTACAATTTGCTTGGCTGTTAACTAATTTCCAAATATAGAAACCTTTCTTTATTTTTCTGCTTGCTATTTTCAAACTTATTCCTAAAACTTCCTGTCCTTTGAGGGGATATTGAGGCAACTCAGGTGGAAGAGCACTAGGAAGAGCACTATTGCCCTAGTCACCACCCTAATCTACATGGTTGGTACCACTAGCCTAAAGGGTAGTACAGGATAAGGGATCTGTATATTTTCTGTTTGTATTGATTTAGACTAAGCTACCCTTGTAGCAAGGATGAACTCTCATTTGTCTTAGGAATACACTTCATGCAAAACATTCTATCCTATAATGTACACCCCGTTTGGGTTGTTTAATGGATGCTTCAAGGCCTTCTTGGTTAATGACATTCATAAAATATATGTTCTTTCAGTCAATGATTCCACGCTGGAAAAGTTTCTGAGTATGGATAATATTATAGGCTTATTATACTATATTCCCTCAAAATCTATATGTTAAATCCCTAACTCTAAAATGAATAGGGGCCTTCAAAATGGTAGGAAAGATGAATTGAGGTCATAGAAGCAGTCTCTTAATTCAATATGTCTGAAATCTTTAAAACAGAGAGGGAACACCAGCCACCCATTCACAGACAGAGACATAGAACACAGTAAGAAGCAGAGAACTCAAACCAAAGAGTTGGGTATAGGAGAACCAGCTGTCCTAGCCCCTAAGCCTAGGTTTATGGACTTTACATCTGTGAGAAAATAAGTTTCTGTTGTTTAAGCCACATTGTCTGTGATATTTACTTTTGGCCTTTCAAACTAGCTAATACAGGGGACATAGCTGACATCCACTCCCCCACTTCCTCCTGTTACAAACCCTCTGGCTGTATTTATCTTAACTCTTAGCTAGGATCTGGCTTTTTGTCTCACTTGAGTAGCATCTCCAAGTTGGTTCCACCAGAGCCAATGACTGCATCTCCCACATGTATGTTTTTCCTCGCCTGATAGAAAGCCTGAACTATGCACTCATACCCTTAGTGTTCCAACTTTCCACCCACTAAAAGGAATTGTTCCCCAATTTCTCTTTTCTATGTGTTGTTCTTCACTGTCTTCTTGTCCTTCTCCAAATGGATTGGCCATCTAAGCAGCATATAGACATGCTCAGTATAGCTCGTCTTTGGGAAGTGTTTCCTAAGCCAACATCTCATATGCTAGAACTTTTAACAAAATCCATTTCTCTTTATTCTCATGACTATATGAAATAGACGTCATCTGTCTCATCCCGTATGATAAAAGCATGAAGACCATAGAGCAAGGATGAGCAATAGATAGCAAACCTTTCTTTCAGACTCATGTTCTAACTTCAAAGAGAAGTGTCCTTTGGAGAATGTGACCCAGATAGCAGAATAATATCCAAAGAACACAAACCCTGAGCGTGAGCACCAGAAACTGCTCTCATCTGTTTATAGATGCCTATAGAATGTGTTAGAGCTACTTCTGTTGTGTCTGCTACTTGATCTGGCTATAATATTCGAGACCTAGAGAATCTGACATATTTCCATTAAACTGTAACTCTCTCCCACTCTGTGCAGTCAATCAGTAAGTAAAAAGTCACTCTGTTGGAAATGTAAGTCACTGAATAACAACTTCAGAAAAGGCGTGAGTTACTATATTTTCCATCTAAAGCTTTTAAGTTCTTTGTTCTACAAGTGTCAATGAGAATGAAAAAATATACAGTGGGACCAGCCATATTTTTCATCAAAGACGTGTGAACACTCACAGACCAGTGGGACTCTGATTCAATAGAACCCTTGATTTTATGATTCTCCAGAAGAGGAAAATTCTGGATCACAGGCTTCTGCGAGGATTTAGGAAATTTGCATAATTTTTAAAATACAGTACAATTGTGAGACATTTTTAATAATTAAAGCATGTATGTAAATAAGGGACTATAGTCAAATGTTGGTGTGTGTGTGTGTGTGTGTGTGTACTAACTAAAGACTGTTGGGCAGAGGCTAAAGCTCTATTTCTTCATTTTAATTTTAGAATTGGAAATTAGACAGGCAATTGAAGAAAGAGATTGAAAGAATTGGAATTTCAGGAAGCCTCAAGTCAACTGCAGTAACCCTCAGTTTCCATATACAAAATAGAGGCAAGATATATAGGACTGTTGTAAGACAATGTAAGCACATGTATATGAAGCCATTGCTATGCCCAAACTCTGTCCTCCTTAGTGGCATCTATTGAAGACCTAACTGCTAATATACTAGAATATAGCTATGTACAGTCCTCATAGAAGTCTCTACAATGAGGACATCAGGATGGGCTATCACCATTATTACTAGTGCCTTATTCAAAAGGAGAATTTGGAGACCCCCCACACTAAACCTTTAACACATGGGCTTTTGGAAAAATTTCAGATGTGAATCATAGTAAACTGGTGATGTGCGATTTCCCTCTGTATGCTGTAAATACAATTGGTTAAGTCTTAGGCCTGTACAGGGCAGAATATAGGTAATCAGAGAAAACTAAACTGAATGCTGGGAGAAAGAAGGCAGAGGAGACACCATGTAGCTGGTAGAGGGGAAAGACATAAGCTGCTAGCTAAAATCTTGCCAATAGGACATGAGCATCATGGTAAAATATAAAATAATAAAAATGGGTTAATTTAATATGTAAAAACTTGCTAAAATACACTAAAGTAATTGGCCAAACAGTGATTTAATTAATATAGTTTCTGTGTAGTTATTTTGGGAGTCTGGGCAACCAAAAAACAAACTAACATCCTGCCTACTACAAAACTATGCCCAGATTTCCAAATATTGTTTATAAATGTTTGTTTACTTTTAAAGGGGGATATGCTATAGAGATTTGCATTGGTATGGATCTTGGCTTCTTAATATAAATTTAAGGTCAATTTTGTTATATGTATATTTCTGCTCTTGATTAAGGTATTGTGTTTGTACAGCTCATTTAAAAATGTAATGTATAATTAAAAAGTATAGGTTAATAGATAATCATTTATAATAGTCAAGCTTGTAGTCATGTTAGTTAGGTTTACTAGACATATAGAGATATATTTCAGCTAGATATGTATTCTTCAAATCTTTTAGGTACCTTAAAAATATGGCATTTAAAATGTTTTAATAACTTAGGACTTTTCATGACAATGAGACACATCTGCTTCTTGCAGCACCAATCTACTTCAAGAGGATGATGAGCATTGAAGAGGCTCCTTATGGATTTGATTAGCCATTTGGGCTAGAAACTGCTCTTGCCTGGACTGCTTGATGTTCTGTTGTATAAACTAAACATGGAGAACCCACAGAGAAATGACTGTTAAACTTGCCTAAAAGTGAAATGATCCTTTGGGGATCCTGCTTCATAAAAGAGCCTGCCAGACATTCTACAGGACGCACACACACGCACACACACACAAAACAAATGACTAACAAACTGCCAATATAGATAAAACTGTCTTTAAAATTTCATGCTTCATAAAAAGGTCTGCCACATAATATGGGCCAGTAGGCTAAAGATGGGTGTCTATGACGGTACACAAGAACTTTGGGTGACTGTCCAGGTAGCAAGATGTCTCTGTCAATTCTAGAGTTTTGGAAGTTTCTTAAAATGCACTTCCTGTTTACTTAGGTAATATTATATCCATCTGGAGTCTTTAATGGAGTTAAAAAATAAATAGTTTCAGTTACAGTTTTCCTAAGGAATAATAAAATATAAAATAAATAATACATATACTATAAAATATAAAATATAAATAAATAATACATATAAATAAAATATACATATATTATATATTTATTATATACAATAATAAATAATAAATATTACAACTGTAATTCTTGCTTGATATCTGTTTTTGTTATATGTAATTTTACTATGTTAAAGTTAAAACCTTCCTTTTTATTTAAAAAGAAAAGGAGAAGTGATGTGGGATTTTCCTCTGTATGCTGTGAATACCATTGGTTAGTAAAGAAACTGTCTTAGGCCTGTGCAGGGCAAAATATAGGTAGGCAAGGAAAACTAAACTGAATGCTGAGAGAAAGCAGAGTCAGGAGATGCCATGTAGCTGCTTCCAGGAACAGATGCGCCAGAATCTTGCTGATAAGCCACAACCACATGGCAATATACAGATTAATAGAAATGGGTTAGTTGGTAAGCCACAGCCACATGGTGATATACAGATTAATGGAGATGGATTAAATTAAGATGTAAGAGTTAGCCAATAAGAAGCTAGAGCTAGTGGACCAAGCGGTGATTTAATTAATACAGTTTCTGTGTGGTTATTTTGCATCTGGGCAGCTGGGAACTAACAAGCGGGCTCCTACAACATACCAGCAGCAGTGGAAGGGGGCTAGTGAAAATTCTGACAGGCCTCAGAAGCAAGCAAATGAGTGATAGAACAAAAGTAAGCAAGCAAACAAAGACCGCATAACCATACTACCTTCATCATGACGTCAGGTCATGAAACATTACAGAACTGTATTTGGTGCCATTTCCTCATTGTTTGGTTTTACTGTGGCTCTAGGCAATGAACTTGACACTAAAACATTGTCCACCTCTACTTACTCTTGTTCAATAATTATTATTTCCTCATTAAATTTCTTAGTATTCTCAGACTTGTTTCCACAGTAACTGAGAAGCTGTGTACTTTTACTCGATGCCGAGTTTGGGCACCAGATTCAGGTTATGAATTTCTTGCTAGAAGGAGGCACTTATGGGTTGAATCCTCTTAATTGACCGTGACAGTTACTCCAAATATTTATGAATGCTAAGACTGACATGAGCAGCCTTTCATATGTGACACACCCTTTTAGACAGTGAGAGCAAAGGAGAGGCAAGACACCAGGCCAGGCTTGGGGGAACTGCTGCCTCCTGGACATCGTCCCTAAAAAGGGGTCACATGATTACAGTGAGCAGAAACAAGTGCCTGTACCCTACTCATTCCCTGGACCCATCGCCTATCTCTTGGAGAAGCAGACAGGGACATTCCAGTCTACAGGGCAAAGTCGAAAACCACATAAGCCAAGATGGCAACGTTGTCTGTGAAGGTGAAGGTAGAGAGACAACCAGACTTGACTCTACCGCATCTCTGTACCTCATTCCTACTTTAAGGAGGTTTTCCCCTAACACACACTCTTGGATTTATGAATGAGTTCCAAGTCTAGAAATTCTGTCTTGGCCCGTCAATAAAGTCAGTGACACCAGTCACCAAGTATTGACTCGATAATTAAAATAAACATTCATTCAGTTAAAAAGTTTTACAAAGATCACAAGTCCAAGGCACCAGTAGGGAATATGAGACAGTGAAAGGAGACCAGTGAAAGGTGGCATTTTGTAGATTTCAAGAATTTGTCTACAATTAGCTCTGACTCCTCAGTGGAAGCGTTAATATGTGTAACACACTGCGTGTAATTCAATTTGATTTTAATTAAAGGAGGCCCACTCTACATTTACTGTGGATGACACACAGCCCTGATGGACTCACTGTGCAATTAGTGTCTGGCCTAGGTCCCCAGAGTACCACACAGTGACAAATATCAGTAATTCATTTTCTTCTAAGCAATGTCATCTGTGTCCAGTCACAAACAATTTGATGTCAGTTCTAGAAAAGCCATATAAAAACAAATATGAAGAGTACACAACAATGGCAATAAAAATAGACATCAGACCATGGAGGAAATGACAAATGGGACCTTTGGACCACACCGCCTGTCGGGGCGTTGGCTATTTCAAGAACTGAGAGGATGCAGTTGCTATATTCCCATCTGTTCAATGTATAATTATTTTAACTATTATGCATGTTGTTTATAACTCATTATCTTGCAATAGCAGCCTGCACAGTTCACTGCATAATTTAAAAATATAACAACTTTTCTTGCCAATATTTGATTTCCAATCCTAAACCTGCTGACTTTAACTGTATCTTTCCCATGCACTCTGGGGAAACTAATTTTTATTTTTTAAGGGTTTATCTTAGAATGTGCACCTGGATTTTCTTTGGCATAACCTAGTTTCCTGGCTCTGGGTCATACAGTGGTGTCTCTTCTGAAATAGAATAAATCTGCTCTTGTACGGGCAAATTTGTTAAATGAGTGGGTTCACAAATCTGAGACATTCATATGCTCGAAGTGGACAGGAATGGAGGGCTTGTCTAATTATCTGGATGATGTGATCAATAAAACCCAGAAAATCAGATTATTCTCTCTTCAAATATGAAAATTACTTGGATCATATTAACCAAATAATTGCCTTTGCAGGAAGAAGCTTATTATTATAGCTAATCAATATGTTATTTATATAAGAAGATGGGCAGATGGCTCCCACGTGGAGCTGAGTTCATATTTCACTCTCGTTAGTTTGATCATATTTAAAGAAACAGTCAGTTATTCTGCTGTTATTCCACACCCACTGTTGTCAGAAACAGAGCTTTTATTGCATAAGAAAAATGATTATGGCAAAGCTTAGTGTGTGGAGAGGTAGAGCGTGCAAGTGCCTATACAAATGCCTAAAGGGGCCAGAGCAGAATGTCATGTATCATCCTCCAGACATTTTTGTCTTTTCTGTCTCACTGCCTTGAGATGGGGTTTCTCACTAAGCTAGAAGCTTGCCATTTCACCTGGGCTGGCTTGGTAGCAAGCTTCCCAGGTTCACTTGTGTCTGACCCCCAGCTTGGTACTGGAGTTGTTGACATGCCTAGGCGCGCCCAATTTTTATGTGGGTGCCAAAGATTTGAACTCGGGTCCCATGTTGTTTTTTGAACCATATAGCCTTCAAGTCCATCAGTAGTGGAGTATAACTTTTCTTCTCTTATGTTGTTCTTTGCCTGGGTGTTTAATTCCTTACAGCGACACAAACTCTTTGTCTGGATGCTTCATTCCTTATAGCATTAGAAACAAAAGTAGAACAGGGGCTCATGCTTGCAGAACAAGTATTCTTAGTCATTGAGCCATTGCTCCAGCCCTGAGGATACAAGTTCTATTTCCAAGAAACTCAGTGTGTAGGACATGTAGAAACACTTCCATAATAAAATGTTATAAATTTAGTGGTAAAGGTTTATGTGGCATTGTGGAAGAGGGAGGAGATTACAAAGAACCAGTATTTTCCAGATACAGCAGGGCAGTTGCATATATAAACACACAGTGATTGTGACAACATATGGAAAATATGTATAAATTCAAGCCACAGAACTCCCAGCATGAAGAGGGCAGTTGGACACAGAGTTCTACCCAAACCATGGGCTATTGTCAATTAATTACTACTGGGAAAGGGAGTGTTAGTTTTCTTTAAGAATTTGGTTCTTGGTAGGTCAACCATGGCCAAATTGTTGCTCACACACCCAAGAAAATATGGGCAGCACACATTGGAATTGGTGGGCTTTAACAATAAAGTTGAATATGTAAAGAAGGAAGAGTTGATCTGGGATGAGTTAGGTGAGCAGTGTAAATATGACCAAAATATATTTTATTAAATTTTCAGAGAATCAATAATGAAAATGTCTATACAGTACTTGTGGAGAATAGTGCAAAGGATAAATGTGTGTGTGTCATTGTTTGAAACACTTTCTAGAAAATGTGATCGCTGAAATAAACTGATAAGTTTAGTTCAATGTCCTCAGAAGAGGGAGCTGTAGGACTTGCTTTACTGGTAGACTGTATCAGAGGAGCATGAACCCAGGAAAACCTTAAGGAACAAGCACTGGGCCTTAACCCTGGGTCTGGGATGAGGAAAGGGAATGAACTAAAGATTTGGCTAATAAGACTTTGCAAACTGAAGTTGTTCATACCTGTTAGACTCATTTTTCTCTATGAAGTTGGAGGTAAACTGATAATGAGAGTGGTTGCTATTGAGCTGGGACTTGGTGGGAATGATCACAAAGTTGGATAACTGTCAACAACAATGAAAAAGCTGAGTGGATCTAGCAAACAAGATCTAGGGCTAGCCCTGAGAATCCAGAGACTATCAGACACCATAGATTTTACTTGGGAATCAAAATGCAATGATAAATAATTATCTTAGGGCCAACTTTTCAGGATAGGCATCTTAAAATTTATCTCACCCTCTAGTTTGCTTAAATAGCTTGATGGAGGAAGGTCATTGGATAATTAATAAAGAAACTGCTTGGCCTGATAGGTTAGAACAAAGGTGGGTGGAGTAAACAGAACAGAATGCTGGGAGGAAGAGGAAGTGAGCTCAGACGCCATGCCGCTCCTCTCCAGGGTAGACGCGATGCAGCCAGTCGCCAGGTCAGACATGCTGAATCTTTCCTGGTAAGTCACACAGTTTATTAGAGATGGGTTAACCAAAATATGAGAATTAGCCAGTTAGAGGCTAGAGCTAGCCACCACTCTCATTATCAGTTTACCTAAAAGATGGTGTTCTTGTAAGTTTTGTTGAGCAGACCATTATCATCTTCTACTATATACATCTCCAGGAAGTGGACTCTGGAATGTGCAGCATCATGTTCCAAATAGTCATCGATCCTACCCACTCTACTGTCAGCCCAGAATACTGAATGGTAAGTTAGTTTAAGGTACTCATCTTAGCGGCTTCCTAACTCAAAATGCTGTGCACTTGTCCAGATTACTGCCCTGGAAGCTTTACCTTCCATGAGGAGGCTGGCATTACTCCATAAGTTCAGTGTGCTGGCTCACCCTTCTCGTTATTTCCCAGATTTCCTAGGCTAGAAATCCTCTAGAAATGGAAAATAACTGCAGGAATTGACCTGGGGAAGTGACAGGACCTAGGATTTTACTTCATGTTTTACAATGAAATTTGACACATGCAAAATTTGGCGATGTTCTCAGCCAAAGAAACATCAGCATGTTTCTGTTTAATGTTCAATTCACCACAGAATTCCCTCTCTACCTGTCTTCCAATAGCCTGGGGCATGAGTCCTGGTTCCCCACCCTACCACCATGCCAACCTACCTGCAGGGATCAACACCCTGCCAAAGGTAGCATATGCCAAAAGTCAATGAGAGGATAGGAACATTGCTGTCAAATATGTTTGTATTCTCCCCTGAAAGCCTACCTTTCATTCCCAACCAGGGATCTTGAGAGTGGGGAGTTGCTCTTCCTAGTACAGAAATAGAAAATGTGTTCTTGTTGTCAATGTCATCCCTTCTCTTGGACTCATTATTTTTTTAAACATACCTAAATGCAGCTTGGCAATTTCGCCTTCTTATGTAACTGAAGTGGGAGTAAAATGGTGCTTCGAGTGTTTTGAATGTTTGATCTCAGGCTTCCTTATGGATTTTGCCTCTCCTTGCACTGGCTTAAGATAAAGGGGAACAAGATGTTTTCTTGTTAAAGATCAAGGTAATCAGGATGGCAATTCAGGACATGACTATGATGAGCACAGGGAGAAGGGAAGGCCACGTGACATTGTTCTATTAGCCACAGTATGTCAGGTTTATGTAGCTGTCAGAGAGGGTATTGCATTTCATAGCTATTTGTGATTTCTCTGTTGTCATTGCCAGTTTTAAATTCCTGGCACCATCCTCAGTAAACTGAATGAGGCTATTATAAGTGTGCATTCTCATGCTAAGGGAAGCCAATATTTCAGATGCTTACTGGACCCCTTCACTATTCTTTGCAAGTAGTAAAGTACTCAATTTCTGTTCAATAATGCTGAGAAGGTAGATGGCCTATTACCATTTCTCAGATCAAAATTCCAGACACGGAAAGGTTAAGTATCTAATCTTGGTTATATTGCTCATAAGCATTAGCAGAGCTGGGGGTTATAGCTAAGCAGTCAGTGGGACAGGACAGGAAAGATAAGCTAGAATGTAAGGAAGGGTTCTTCTTCAGTCTTCAAAGAGCAGGCTTTGCACTAGAAAGTAGAAACCCTATTCCCAGCACCGCAAGTTGTCTTCTCTCAGCTCTTGGACTCTTACTTCTTATGTACTTCCTTTATCTGCTCCTTATATTTATGGACTCAGCATGCACAGGGAAGCAGATTGAACAGCAGAGAGGTGATCTGTGGGTTTTGAGGAAATCAGCAGAGATCCATTCGATACTGCTAACTTTCCTTTGTCTATGGTGAGCCTTCTCCATTTGTATTCTATCCCCACATATGCTTCTCAATTAGTGTTTTGTCTCTGACTTTCTCCAGTCTGGATAGGGAAGAAGATAGTCTCCAATGGAGAACCAACTTCTGTATCCCACAGAGAAAATTCTAGAGCATGTCATGGGATTGTGTGCTTACTCAGTCAGATTTTTTTTTTTGCTCCCAAGATTCTTATTTTATATTGCCAAGTCCATAAATACCTAAAAGTGCCTTCTGGTCTCCAAGATAATCCAAAGGCACACATATTTTAAGAGTCCTGGAAGGGTCTTTGAAAGAGAATTTAAATTGCTCCAGAGAGCAAGATATAGTATGTATAGCCTTTAATACCTGGATATTAATAGAGAGCTGCCTCTTCCTAAATATCCTCTACTCTTAAGAACCTTTAGGACACTAAAGAAATTTTCAATAGAACCACACTTTTCTCTTTTGTTAGCAAAGGGAAAAATTGCTCTACCATAAAGAGGTCTTTGGTTAGCCTCTGTGGAAGACCAAGAACCCAGTGTGGGAATTAACATCCCTATGGATTCAATACCTAAGTTCTTATGTGTGGAGAGACAGGCATAATTGGAACATGGCTAACATGACAGACAGTTAGTAGTATTGGGATTTAGTAGCTTGCTGGAGCATCACAGCATAATATGTGAAAATATAGAATAGTTCCTATAGGCAAACTTCTGACCTTGAGATCTGAGAAGACCAGTTGACAGTGACTGTTTCTCCATTAGCATCACCATGCCATCAGAAGCACATCTAAAGGACATGCTAAGTGGCACTAAGCAAATGAGCTACAAGGAAGGTAAACTTACCTCTTTGATCAGGTTCATAAATCGGGGTCCAAGGCGCCATGGCTTGTGTCGATGGCACTGCAGAGAGCTGACAGTCAGCTGTGAGGCTCGATGCGAAGCAATGGCTACCATGTACACAGCGTCATACATCAGAGCTGCTTCTGTCTGTGGGGAAAAATATGAACCATGCCATCAGTTCTCATCTTTATTACCTCCCTCTACCCATGCATTTGCCATTCCTCCTTGCTGTCTGTCTGTGCTTAAAGACCTTTTGTTCCTTAGCTAAACAGTTTTCAGTCACTGATTGCTGTTTTTCTGCAAAAGGAAAACTTACATTCCAGAATAAATTAGAATCCTACGTTTGGTTTTTGAGTTCTTAAAAACAAAGCAAAATAGAAACTCAGGTCAATCATAAAAGACTTTATTCCAGAAACATTTTTGGAGTGTCTTCTATGTTAAGCTCAGTGGTAAAGTCAACTACCTTGAAATCAAATCTACTAAAATCTCATTATTTCAATATCAGCTCTTGTCTTTTAGTTCTTTCTTTCCTTCCTTCCTTCCTTCCTTCCTTCCTTCCTTCCTTCCTTCCTTCCTTCCTTCCTTCCTCCCTCCCTCCCTTCCTCCCTCCCTCCCTCCCTCCTTCCTTCCTTCCCTCCTCCTTTCCTTCTTTCCCTCTTTCCTCTCTTCTTCTTTGTTTTATATTTCAGAGAAAACAATTTCTTGCTAGTAAATAGAGCTAATAGGTGATTGTATTATTATTAAGGTTACTTGTGTTGATCAGACTTGAGGAGGGAAGTTAAAGTCCATGGTATGAAATTGAATGGCTAGCTCAGGGAAGCCCTGTGAGGTACAGGTCTGTGATCAGAACAAATTTACATTTGCTTTCATGAGTTACCATGAAAAAGACTGAAAGTAGTTAATTCTCTTTTGGAATAGTTATCTTTTCCTTCTTTTCCTCATAAAATTCTTCTCACTTGCTAAATTTTATATAATACTCATAATATTTTGTCAAATATACTGCCCTGTGGTTTTGGGGATAAAAATCTCATAATACCCTCATACTTTACTGGAGGGCTTTCTTTGCAACTTCAAATATATTAGCTCATTTGAAATTCGCAGTAATTCTCCAAAGTAAGCAGAACATATAGATAAAGCTACTTATTATATGTAAAACTGGCCTCAGGCAAAATATTGATTTATGGAAGCACATATGTATATAGTTGGAAACTTAACAAAGTTAAGCCTAGAATCCAGGTTCTAACAAAATTTTGTATGTAGTTTTCTGCAATTAGTTGATTCATCCAATATTTGCTGTTAACTATGTTTTCATGCAGGTGGAAAGAGAGCATAAGTGATGGACACTATACCTAGTATCTCAACAGCTTTGAAGCAAGAGATACCTTTATTATGGATGCTTTTTATTCTGTTCAGTCTCTGTCATTGAAATGTCAAATTGTTTTGAATACTCATCACTTGATTAAAAACAACGTGAATTTGCTTTTGTTTGGTTTTTGGTTTTTTGAGAAAAGGTTTCTCATTGTACCTTTGGAGTCTTCCTGGAGTTAGTTTTTATATATCCCCCTGCCTCTGCTTCCCGAGTGCTGAGATTAAAGGTGTGTACCATCATGGCCCAGCTAACAATGTGATTTTTTTTTTATTAATTAATTTATTTAATTATTAAAGATTTCTGCCTCTTCCCCGCCACCATCTCCCATTCCCTCCCCCTCCCCCAATCAAGTCTTCCTTCCTCCTCAGCCCAAAGAGCAAGCAGGTTTCTCTGCCCTGTGAGAGGTCCAAGGACCACCCACCTCCATCCAGGTCTATTAAGGTGAGCATCCAAACTACCTGGGCTCCCACAAAGCCATTACGTGCAATAGGATCAAGAACCCATTGCCATTGTTCTTCAGTTCTCAGTAGTCCTCATTGTCCATTATGTTCAGCGAGACCGGTTTTGTCCCATGCTTTTTCAGACCCCGGCCAGCTGGCCTTGGTGAGTTCCCGATAGAACATCCCCATTGCCTCAGTGTGTGGGTGCACCCCTCGCAGTCCTGAGTTCCTTGCTCGTGCTCACTCTCCTTCTGCTCCTCCTTTGGATCGTGAGACTTCAGTCCAGTGCTCCAATGTTGGTCTCTGTCTCTGTCTTCTTTCATCGCCTGATGAAGGTTAATATTCAGGGGGATGCTTATATGTTTTTCTTTGGGTTCACCTTCTTATTTAGCTTCTCTAGAATCACGAATTATAGTCTCAATGTCCTTTATTTATGGCTAGAAACCAAATATGAGTGCGTACATCCCATGTTCCTCTTTTTGGGTCTGGCTTACCTCACTCAGGATAGTGTTTTCAATGTGATTTTTTTAAAAGCAGAAACTGTTCAAATTCAGCAGTTAGTACCTAAGCACAGTTCATGATATAGAAATAGTTTACTAAACATTTACAGAATAAGTTATTATTGATTCATATATTAAAATATAGTGCATTTTTGTAACCACTATATAATACTAAGATTCAACATAAATCCCTTTGCTACTATACTTTATAGAGGCATGAGGTTGGTGGTAGTGGCACTGGCAATTGCTAAGCTTAATTTGTTTGGTTGATTCATGATTTATATAATCCATTTTGTTTATGATAGAACTGAGTCTTGTAGAAATTAGCTGGTACACATCTACCCCGCTAGTCACTTACAGGGACAGAGTTTAGCCCCCTGCTTGCTTCAAGCTAATACCCATGTTCTTCACCATTCTGCTATCCTTATTTGGTTTAATTGGGAGAAAGTGAGTATAGGCAGGTTACTTTATAAAACAGAATCAGTAGTAACAGTGGACATTTACTGAGCACTAATTATACATCTAGCCTTGTTCAGAATCCTTGGGAAACAATGAACTTTTATTATCCCTTTACTTCTTCACGGAAATAAAATTAAGGGATTAAATGGATCCTTAAAGTTGGTGATACGAACTCTGGTCCCACCTTGTCCAGTTATTTAATGATCACAATAGTAGTTTGATAAAGGCTAAAATCCAAGGCCATATACTACATGCCAGCATCATAAGCATCTTGTTTATGAATGATATAGTCTTCCAATTATGAAATATTTAAAAATTAGTTTATCTATTCTTTGAGAATTTTATACATATATACAGTGTATTTTGGTCATACCTACCCCACACTAACCTCTTCAGATTCGTTCAGACCTTCCATCTCTCTGTCCCAATTTCATAAACTTTTGTTCCTTTTTTTACAATTCATTGAGTCCAATTAATGTTGTTCATATGATCATGGGTGAAGGGTCATACATTGAACCACTGGCAACCTATGATGAGCCAAATGCCTGGGGAAAACTGATGACCCCCTCCCCTGAGTAGCCATAAACTGTCAACATATTCTCAAATAAGGCAGAGCCTCATAAACCTATTCATGTTGGAAGGCCAACTGGCTTGATTTTGGACAAGCATTGCTTGGGTAGTTACAATTACTGTGAATTCATGAGTTCCAAAATAGCCCCAATAATGTGCAGGAGACACTATTTCACCTTCTTCTTTCCCACCTCTGGCATATATATATATATATATAAAATCCTTAGCAAATATATAATGTAAGGGACTAACTCAGGGGGTTTGAGGTGATAACGTTCTGCACATTCCAAAAGAAAGTACTGGCCCATGACTTGGGGGAAAACATCTTGAACTAAATTTTTAGAAAAATGTGCTTGTATTTCTGCAGTCTGGGGTTATGAAATATTTATGCGAAAATGTGATTGTAGCAAATGTCACTATTTGTTCGGGGGTGCTGGGCTATGCTGCATCAGTTGAGGTCTGGATGGGCAGGAGAGCAAGGTCATTTATGTGGGTGCTGTGTGTGTTTGGGTCATTTCCTGGTTGGCAACACTTCACAGGTATAGTAACATATCATTGCTGTGAGTCAAGCAATTTCTAGTGAGCTTCAACAGAATAAAACACCTAGAAACCCAGGCCTGTCAGGGCTCTACCCTGTGTGAAAATTGCCCTTGTTGATTTTACTTTTTATTTCTTTTCATGTAATAAGCTGTTACTGTAAATATGACAGCTTATTTTGCTTCTGTATTCTTTGTGCAAATAGTGAAGTATTAGGACGTGGTGGTAATTGACAAGACAAACCAATGAGATGCCCCATCACCACAGAGACAAGAACAATTGGCATACTGTATTCCCAGTTGTGAGGTTGGGAAGAAAACTGGTCTTTGGAGAACAAATGGCCAAGAAGCATAGGTTTCTCATTACTCTCTAAATTTGGAAACAGTTGTAATAGGTAAGTCAGGGATTGGGGAAATGGTCTATGGGACTCTGCTGAGGATGCAAGCTCTTTGAAGCAATGCTGCCACCTGGGAAACTCTAGTGCTGGAGGAAGCATTGCTTCTTTACATTGCTACTGAGCACATAGCATGCAGAATGCCCTGTTGGTGAGTGAAATTTGCGAATGGGTTTGAGGAGGTGTCAAAAAAGGCCAGCACAAGCAGTCTTAATATTCAGTAGTTAGGAGAGAAATCCCAGAGGGTCCACTGAAGGTTTGGCAGCGTGGGCGCCATCATTTGAACCTCAGTGAGTAAGTACTGGTTTTAGATAGAGACCAGGAGAAACAGAGGAAAGAGGTTACAAACAGAGCAAGCAAACACACTGGAAAAGGCCTTTGGTCACCCCATGTCACAGAAGTATCAGATAAGGACTCACCTTGGGCAACTGGCATAATAAAGAATGTGTCTCTCATGCGTAAATAAGAACATAAATAAATAATACAATAATTCTCCTGCTCTAGTTTCTCAAGAAGGCAAACTTTTGATGTATTAATTAACACTTCAGTTGATAAAACACTCTTTATAATCTCAAGATTTTTATTGTCTGTCAGTGGGGTAAAATAAAGGTTGATTACATTTTGCCTGTCAGAATATCCTTTGTTCTCTCACTGACTAAAGCAGTGTGATAAGCAAATTCATCCCTATATCATAGGGGTGTGTATGCTGTCTAAATTGCTTAGTGGAATGACACTATGTTGGTATTATACAGAGTTACGGAGCAACAAATTGATGTAGAGAGGCCACTTTCTCTGGCAACATAGCCAGGACCTAAACTCTGGTTCCCTTTGTTAAGAAAAATGTTGCCTTTTCTGTTAATCCTGTAGGCTGCTATCTTTTATCTCGGGAGTCTCTGTGAAGACTCAAAGTGGATCTCCAAAGACATCTTTCCTGTGGACCACATTTGCAGAACTATTATATGTAAGAGAGTAGAGTGACAATCCCCACTCTGCCTCTTATTAGAAGTGCATTTGTGAACCAGGAAGGAAAATGACAGTTAGGGCTCGGTGGCTTCTGTCTGTTTGGTGTTACTGAATCACACACCATGTTTATATTTGAATGACAAATGTTCATCCATAGGCTCGGGTATTTGAATATTGGATCCATAGTTGGTGGTGCTCTCCACTCCCTTTACTTGGGGTTTGCAGTTGAAGATGTGATCCCTCCCTGTCTTCCTGCCTCAGTAGTCTGTTGCCGCCCTTCCCCACCATTACTGACTGCCTGTCTAAAAGGGTGAGCACAGATAGACTCGTTCTTCCTGAAGTTGCCCTTGGTTATTTTGATTTATCTCAGCAACTGAATGATAATTAGCACATATCATCATCCTCTATGATCAGAGAACAATCATCCTGAAAGTGAGCCATCCCATCTCCCCATCAATACAAAACTCTATCATTTGAATGAGCCCAATGATACTCAGGGAATGTACAAAAGCAAAAAGAAGCAAAGTAGACTTTACAAAAACCATTCTAGACTTTAGCTATGCTAATTAACACTGCAGTTGGGACAAAAATACTTAAAAAAAAATCTTCAGATGTTTTTGACTAGTGCTTTTCACTGTTTTGAACCTAGCCAAGCAACAGTTTTTTTTTTAGCTCGATTCTTAAAGCATGTTTTTCTTTCTTTAATTATATCTGTGTTTAAATCTAAATTCAACTAAATGGAATCTGGTTGTGACTGACTTCTCTATTTTCAGATAAAGATGTGTTTTGACATATATGATGACACTCCTTGAAGCTGGTTTAGTGAACAAAATTCTAAGAAAAACTTTAATACATTGTTTTGGAAATGGATAAGTCAACAGGTAATCAAAACACACTTTCCTCGTGATATTATTTTCTAATTCTTGCATGCTCACACCTATAATCTATAAATGTACGTGGCACACGTAAGAAAACCACTATAGTGGATACAGGCAGTGCATCCAGGAGAATGACAGGATGAAACAGATGACGTTTAGAGAATACAATTCTGTTATATCAATGGGATTATTTATAATTACTTATTGTTCTATTGGCTTTTCTGTTGTTGTGATAAATATCCTGAAATTGCAATTTATTTGCAATTCCAGGATATAGCCGGTTGTCTTGGGGAAGTCAAACCGCAGTAACAATGAGGATCACTTCCACAAACCAAGAGCAGAGTGAGAATAAATGTGTGGATCTATGCCTTCCTTTTTGCTTATTCAGCTACCTTTTTAGTTTTCTTTTGCATAAAACCTTTGCATAGAAAATGGTGTTGCCCACAAAGGGCTGGGTTTTCCATCATCAATTAATAGTCAAGAATATCCCCTTTATACATGCCACAGACTAACTTGAGCTAAAAATTCCTCTTTAAGCTTCTCTTCCCAGATAACTCTAGGTTGTGTCAAGTTGACAGTTAAAACTAACCAATGTCCTTACTAGTAATGCTATTAGTAGTTCATAAATTATTAGTTTATAATAATTTATTATTTGAGAATAGCCTCCATCTTCATTAATAAGTCATGCTTCTTACTTGTAAGAACTTTGGCTTTCCAGAAAAATGTTTTGGGGCTATATGAATATTCTTCATTTAAACATCTTTTTGTTTTGGTATGATCTTAATTAAATTTATCCTCTGAATAAATTATTTTATCAAATGCATAGTTATTAAAGCTTTCTTTAAATGGTTATCCTGCCTCCAGGAATCTCAAAATGAGATGAGCCTGAGAGCTGTCTCCTCTCATTTTATAGTCTTCCCTAGAGCTGGGATTAGAGGCATGCACCACTACTTCACAGTTTCTAGTGTGGCTACTGGGATTAAAGGTATGTGTCACCACTGCCTGCTCTGTAAGACTGAGCAGTGCAGCTGTTTTGCTCTCTGAGCTTCAGGCAAGCATCATTTATTAAAATACAAATGAAATATCAGTACAGGAAGGTGCTGTGTTATATCATTGCTTTTTACTCTTATTGACATGCCCTGTCATAGTTATTGGAACTGATTCTACAGCATTCCACTGAAACACTCTTCTGGTTTTATAAATTCTCATTTTCTTTTTCATAAAATAACATTTTGTGAGTAGGAGGCGTGTGTGTGTGTGTGTGTGTGTGTGTGTGTACTACACACAGTACAGTTGTAGAGGAGGAGGACAACCACCAATGTTTGTTCTTACCTCCTACCCTGCTTGAGACTGTTTCCTTTTTCTTTCTGTTGTTGTTGTCTGAACAATGAGCTCTAATATAGCCCAGAAGTCTCTGAGAATTCTAGTTTTCCCTTCCCAGTTCACTGTAGGAAAACTCAGATTATAGATCCATGCTACTGTCCCTGAATCTATGTGAGTTCTGGAGATTCAAACTCAGTTCCTCACAGATGTGTTCAGAAGAAACAAATACTGAGTTATCTCTTTAACCATAATTCTTCTTTTATTATTATTAATAAAATAATGATAAAAATACAAGAATTTCTCAAACCTATTGTCCATCTGTTTTTTGGACAGATCATGGCATCTTCTTTAAATTAGGACCCAGCTTTAACATTTTTCCTGCCCCATGGGCTGTTGTTAGCTCAGGTGACGGGCAACAACACTGGGGAGAAAATTTATATTATGCTAGCCTGACTCTGTGAAAACTTTATGGCTCTATCTTCCTTGTTCCATGGTTTTCAACTTGCTCAATAAATAAAAATCATCATTCTGTCAGCTCCATATAATTGAACAGACTGAAACTTTTGTTTTCGGTAAATTAAGCCATTCTTGTGAAGGATATTCAAAGTTTGGCATGAAGCTATGACATTACCGGTGTGAGAATAGCTTCCAACTCTTACTGCCTAGAGTTGCACAGTGGGCACTGGAAAGACTTATGGGAGAGCTAGATCATCCTGGGATAGAAATCTTGCTGGAACCAGGGAGGTGACAGTCCCCTTGCTTTTCTGAAATCTAGCTTTTCTCTGGGTATTTGCTTCTTGCTTTTTCCCAACGCAATGTTTCAAATGGCAGAAGACTCATTTGTGCTCAAGCACTTTCCATCATTACCTCTCAGATCACTGTGTGTTTTAAGAGTTATTTCAGGCTTGCAAAACAGTCAGGGGCTCTGAACACAGAACCACCCAGAACCATTTAATTCATTCATTTATTTCCTTCATTTCACTTGTTCCTCACAGGAAAATGAAAAAGGAAGTTCTAAGTTCATTTTTCACCGAGATGATACCTTTCAGTTATCAGTAAATTGCATCTTAAAAGCAAGAATGCTTCTCTGGATGATGGGAACAGAGAGTGAAATATTACACCAATTTAGAATGCTATTCCCTGCTCGCATTCCCAAATATCTCTCCCCTTAGTAGCACTGTTCATACAAAGGAAGCAAGGTTTTTTTATTATTATTATTTCCTTCTATTTTTTTCACCCAGGGATCCTCATTAGAGATATAAAGCAAGGGTAGATACATTTGACAGCGTGAGACAAATGATGCTTCCTCAAAGATCTCTATGAGGCAGTTTGCAAGTTTCTGTTCAGGCAACTACCTCTGACTCTTTTGCCATCTGGGTCAGGAGTGACATATTACTGGAGTTAAGCACGGCCAGCATTTGCAGAAGGGTGCCCATGTGAAGTTGAGATAGTCAGGACGTGACCCCACAGGCCACGTGGAGTTCTGGTGTTTGTCTGTACCTGCTTCTGCAGACTAGGTCTGGATAATGATTAAAAACAGGATGCTTCTCACTCGTTTGCACTCATCCACAGAGACACATCCCTATGGGTGAACACTCTTTCCTTACCCTTTCTTTTGTTCCTGTTCTCTCTTTATTTGCACAATGATGATAGCAACTTAATTTTTTTTGACAAGTGCAATTGGAAATGCAAAGATTGATTACAGCTTCTGATAATAGCTAGACACAAGATTGAAAATGTCTAAAGATCATCTTTCCTTCTTTCTCAAACATTCTCAAGGTATGTATTATAATAACATATACTTACACTATTGAAAGCATAGTAGATGCTTAACTTTACTTTTATACAGTTAAAATGTAATCACGAGATTTCATTAAAATTATATGCTGTCCTTTACAATCTTTCTGCCCACATCTATACCCTTTTTTACAGTGCTCTGAAACTTTGGGGTGGAACAAAGGGAGTCTGGATGAATTTGATGAAACAGATTCCACACTTACATAAAATTCTCAAGCAATAAATAAACAAAACTTATTTTTAAAATGAAATAAAGCTACTCACTGTCATCATGCCGTCCAGAAGGCCAGTCTCGGGTCTGGGTGGGGCCTGCAACCTCTCCATGGACCACTTCTCAATGACAGATGACACATGAGGGTTGTCAATATTCAGCAACCGAAACCCAGTCATATTTACACCACTGTACCTGTAAAGTTCCAGGTCTAAAGCAAACAAGTCCTGTGTAGCGTTATAAAGACAAAAGTAGGAACTCATTAGCATTATTGATGTTCTTGACCTAAAAGAAAATAAATGATTACAGAAACAATAAAAAAAGCTGAACACTCAAATGGCAGTGTTATCACATCCTGTGTATGAAAGAATGTTAAGCTTGGATAAATGAAGAAGACAAATTTACCAATAATTTTTCTAGCCTTAGACCTGGGATATATTTGAAAGTTAAGAATCCTATTTTTACAGTCTTTGAGGAGTTAGATGAGTTCTTTCTGGCCCTTTGCCTCTGTGCTTTTATTTTACAGCTAAAGGAAAAAGTCCTTCATGGTGACCACAAAGGAAGTACCGGGCAATGGCAGCATCAGCCATCGTCAGCACAGCTGCTGCTTCTGGCTATTCTGGGTCATGCTGCTTCGATGAAATATGGAGTCTGCATGTAAGAAAAGAAGACTTCTGGAGGGCAAAAATAGCATCCTGTGGGCCCCTGATGGCAACACTTGTTCCATTCAACAAGAGTATAAAGAATAGTCACTGGATAAGGGCTCAGAATCAGGGCCTTTTGGAGAATATATTGGACTCTGTGGTTATGGACTTGGGAAAACTTCTAGGAGCCTCATCTTCTCTCTGACAGTGTATCAGAGAACAGTCCTAACCTACCCCATGTTTTCCAGAACAGATGAAAATGCATGGAAACCAGAACTTTATCACCAGATAGGTATTCAAAAAAGTATGATCATTTTTATTTTTATATAAAACATTTAGAGTAAAACCACAGGACTAAAAATATTCCACATTTGGGAAGAAACCAAACCAGCCCAAAATGACACATAGCAGAAAAAAGTTCATGCAGACATTGTCTAGCAGTGAAAAGGTGTTCTGAAACGGAGTCTGGCATGATTCAGCTACAGTGAGGACGGCAGTTACTCAAGACAGTGGCACTAGATTCCTTCACGATTTGCATTTGCGGAAGATGCAACACTCTCACTCTTTTGAAAATGTTTTCTAGTTTCTGCCCATTCCCAAGATTTGGATTGGGCAGAGGAAGTTACCAGAGCACAGCCCAGCACTGCTAGCTCTGGATCAAGAAAGCTATACTGTCTTTTAAAAATATAGATCCCTTCTTTTATTATTTTTTATTCAACTGGTTGTCTGTGTCTGTGTGAGTATGTGCAACTGAGTGAAGGTGTCTGTAGAGTCTAGAAGATGGCATCTGATCACTTGGCCGTGAACTTGTAGCTAGTTATGTGCCTTCCACCTCTCAACATGGGTGCTGGGAACCAATACTCCAGTCTTCTGCAAGAGCAGTATGTACTCTTAACCACTGAGCCAGCCACCTTTCCAGTCCCATACTGCCTTTTCAACATTATAATATATACATTCTATGTATATATACATATGTATTATATATGTTTATATATATATGTATGTGTGTATAAAATTTTTATTTTCTTTTCACTAAAGGGTTCAGAAAATTTTCATTAATGCCTACAGGTAAAGTTGGCTAGAATATAAAAGCAATAGGGCAGAATGTAGATCAAGCTGTAGGAAAACACAAAGCAAATACAAAGAATAAGAGCCGGAAGAGTTATCTTTCATACCTTCAGTGGATAGAGGGAAAGCTATTTAGCCACATAAAGTTCCAGCATGTGTGCTGAATCTCACATGATGAAAATATTAAACATATGTAGAGCTTATCTGTCCTACAACTTGGCATTTGTATGTAATACAGAATGTAGAAAATTCATGTCTGATTGCTTTTTCCCCAGTGAGTGCAGAAGGAGGAGGTCAGGAGAGTGAGCAAAGGACTGGAAAGAAGACTGTAAAATGTGTTCTCCATCAATAGCTTCTATTGAGGACCAGTCTTCATAGGGTCTACAGTTTAGTCTCTGACATGGCTCCCAAACCAGCTCTTCATCAATGAGGCCGAAATAACATTCTGAGGCCCAAGACCACTTGGCCTTGCACTACTCTGGCTTTTATGGTTATAGGGAAGGGCCGTATCTGTGAGTAGGATAAAGCACTCAGCTGACACCAGCTTCAACTGTTCTGAAAGAGGAATTGGTACAGTTGGTCGGCAGCAACACAGAGGCATAGATCAGAGAAGTGTGGGTGTAGGAACCTGCCTTCCACGCTGCTCCCCTTCCCACCACAAGCTTATGGCCTGATGTGTTCTATACCCTACATGCCCTTGGGATGTTGTAAGGACATTTGCTGCATTTGCTTTATGTTCCTTGTTCCAAATCCTTTGATTCCCACACTCTTGGGCTTGTCAATTTTATCTGCTAAAACAGCAACTTACTGACCACCTCACTGAGAATCTGGGCAGGTTATACTCAAAGAACCCTTAAAGATTACCAAGAAAATGGCTGACTATAAAGATGAAAAAGATTGTAAAGAAAACTTACATGGATTTTCTTCTTGTGTAAGAAAGTGGAATTTACCCTGCAGGTGTTAGGGAGAGTGGTATATATGCAGGGTCTGTTGAGTGATTTCTGAGGTCAATTGAGGGAGAGCTATAATTTTGGGGTATTAAATGACTTTAGTAAATCCTCTTTAACTCAATAATATGACAAAATTTTAACTGCCAGAGTTTCTTTTGAACTTCTTAAGCCATGAGCATTATTTTTCTTAATGATATTGAATGTTCTATGTGTACAGTGCCTCCAAAAACTTCACTGGTTTTGTTCCCTGGTACCCACCCGGTGAGTGGCTTAACCCCCATTGTCTCCTGGACTCAGTTAGGAATGCTGCTTTTTCACATCAAAGGATCCTAGGTCATACTTCAGCACTCTTCTGCATAAATGTAGAAATTATAGATGGTGCTTTTAAGAATAGCTCCTGTTTAATGGGATTTCATCGCCCTTCTGATGGACATGCATTGCTGATCTTTTTGTTAAAAGAAATAAAGATACCTGTTGCTAAGCAACACCGAGTTTAGAGGAGTCTTAGGAAAGTCGAGAGACTCTCGGGGGACAATAGCAGCGCTTTGACTCTGAAGAGGCTGCTTTGAAGCAGTGTGTGGACCGCGTTTGCGTACCACATTCTTACCAGGAGCACTCACCAGGGTAGTGAAGAAGTAGTGGTAGTATTCCGTCATCATACCCATGAACAAAATCTGCAGCGGAGACACGAGGGGAAGAGTCAGAAGGAGGATGCTAAGAAAAGACCATCAGTAGCATGTCTGCAAAAACTTGGAGTTGAGTATGATGGCATAGGTTTTTATCTTTTCTTTTGCCTAAGCTTCCAAAAGCAACCCCCAGCCGAGAAATAATGTGATTGCATAGTTTTTATCATTAGCACAATGCTTCTCTCAGATTACAAGTTGTTGTATGTTGACATAGCAATGCTAGTATGCAGATGTGTTCAAATGAGAGTCTATAACTGAATGTATCTCTGAAAACTACATCACTTTTATTTCTTTTTTCAACATTGCTAAGCATATCTTAGTAGAATTAGGAGACGTGCATATTTCTATCACTCTTTAGTCAAATTGATTTTTAATGTAAATTTCTTTATTTTCCATTATTTTAGTGTACAAAATAGTACTATTATGATCATATACACTTATCATCATGCTTGCTGTTCTTCTCTACCCCTCACTGTCCTTGACATTTTTGCTTTGCCCAAATTGGCACTCTTTTGTTTGTATACTACACACACACACACACACACATACACACACACACACACCAAGACTTCAGAAATGCAAGAAAATATGTCTTCTAGAGCTTATTCTCTGCTGCATCTTTAGGATCATGATAGTTCCAGTAATCCTATCAGTTCATATACTGTTTTATCTGTTGGGAGAAGAGGAAGGTAGCTATGAGATGTAGGGGTAGAAGGTAGGTAGTTTATTATGTAGTGATCATGCTTTTATGCTCAATGCAGAAGAAAATGTTTTGAATGGCTTTCTACGTCTTCTGCATCAGGGTATTATCTTCCTTGTTGCTGGGTTTAAAAAAAAAAGCACTGCTTGGATCCTACTTGTTGTTCGTGATTTTGGAATTAATAAGAAATTCACAAGTTACATTTCTCTTTCTTTTAAGGCACATCATAATTTCTTTATTGCTTGAGAGACTTTGCTGAGGTACAGAAGTTGTAAGGGAAAAAATAAATAAGACAGAAGGTAGACATCAGGAAGTGATGAAGAAGTCATCGGGAAAGCCAGAAGGGAAACGTTAGGGAAGAGGAACAGAACAAAAATAGAATAGAATCAAACAAGCAACAAAAGGGACAATAAAGTGGAGAGCTAAGCTTTGGCTCTTTGAAAAGTCTTTGCGTGCCTGTCAGTCCAGGAGCTGGAGTGATGGCTTAGTGGTTAAGAGCACTGACTGCTCTTCTAGAGGACCTAGGCTCAATTCCCAGCACCCACATCGCAGCTCACACCTGTCTGTAGTTTTAAAAAGATGAACTACTGGACAGACAGACACATGAGGACTTTTCTAAGAGCCAAAGCTCAGTAAAAAGCAGGTGAACTACAAGTTGCATTTCTGAAGCATTTTTTTTCCTGACACATCTGGCTCTCCCAAAGTTTTTAAGTCAGGGTTTCTTGAGGCCTATCATTGAGCCCTTCCTGTGGGGGGAACTCCTTCAGCCAATAGCCTTTAAGATATTGGCCCACTTTGGGCGTGGTCTCATGTACCATTCGTGTAGACAAAAGGCGAGTGCAGCTCCCCCCTCCCCCACTGGATTCGGTTCCAGTTCCCAGTGGACACAGAGGACTGTGGATCGCTACCCTTACTGTGAGTTTATCCCCAAATAAATAAACCTTTGTTATACTGCATTCCGGGCTGTTGTGGAACTCTTTGATACTACTACACGTTCGGATCAGGGTATCTGAGGGGTGGTGCGCCACTGATTTGTGGGAAGCATGGACCTTAGCAGTGAAGATCGAGCATGCTTAGAACGTAGACTAGAGAGATGGCTTCAAAGTGCATGGGTAAAGATTCTGTAAGTTGCCAGAGAGTCTGCCTAACACATGCAAACTGGCATGAAGGGGGATAAAGAAGGAACAGTGTGTTTAAAGGACAGCAGTAACAAAGTGTCAACTCTCAGGAGACACTCACCTCTGCTAACATGGGAGGCAGAGGCTATTTAGCCAAACTGGAAATTCTGAAACTGACGAGTGATGGGAAAGCACTTGCTGTGACTCACGATCTAACAGCATCTGAGCTGCTCCTATGGTGCTCACAGCATCAGGCATGCAGGCGGGATTTTAAAGGTGGGGTTTTCTTTAGGGCCATCAACAACATTTAGAACCATGCACGGTGAGGCCTTGTTAGCTGGTTTCTTCAACCATTCGAGCAGAAAGAGCTGGCCTGCCTTACTAGACAGTGTAAAGGGAACTGTGTAAATTTTATGTTAAGCTATGAATCTGGACATGGAGTTTAAATTATCATTTCTGGAATTGAAACTGAAACACAAATCCATCTGAGTTTACAGCTTTCATTTTGATAAAATTTTCCCTTTGAACCTTGTAGAAGGTTTTGATCCCCTGTTGTGAACCTGAACACTTTTTACGAAGAAAAATCATTTAGATCATCATTTTATTATTGTTTTTCTAATTTCTGGAGGCAAGTATTCACTTTCTATGTGTTATTCAATATTAGAAATGGGATATGGCAACAGAGCAAGCAGCAGCTGACGAACCTGCTTTTATTGAAGGAGGAAGCCTTGGACCCTCCAGCTCTTCTTTGCATTTGCTATCTCACGGATGTCTCTGCTCTCTTTCCTAGCTAAGAGTTTAGATCAGCATTTCTTTGACTTTGTTCTGATTTTCCTAGAAATTATGAACCAAGTGCAGGGTATAGATCATAACCCTATCTATCAGCTTTATGGACATTCCAGAACCAGAAGAAAGAAAAACCTTCAAGATAAAAAAAGTGAGAAAGCCCCAAGAAAGTTGTGTTTTAAGAGTTGTCCTTTGTAGTGTAGACTGGTTGTGACTGAAAGCTCTGTTCTCTGAGAGCTTTGTAAGCGTCACCTTATGACTTTGTCTTTAGATGTTGGTATTTCAACTAAAATCAGGAAGGGTTTAAGAAAAATGTCACATCAGGATAAATGTCAGTTTTAAAAACAAAAATATATAATCACGACATGGAGAGTTTTCTAATAGACTTTTGCAGAAGTTGCCTTGTTTTTCTATGACCGCTTTCTCTATATTCTTAGGCCGTGTTTATCTGCTGAGTGGATGAGTGATGCTCGGTTTTCTAAGCTGCCATGGCTGTGTGAACTTAAACCAGTGTGTGTGCTTCACCAAGTTCACACTGCTAAGTACAAGTTCTGTTTTTCTTTAAATCATTACACCACCAACAGTGCTATATGACAAATATGGGATCAATTATGTCATCTTCACTTACATTGCATATTCTCCTTAATTGCCTACGCTAATATGATTCTCTAATAATACTAATTTCCCAGTGTAATTACTATCAAGTAAATTGTGATGTCATATCATTGGCATAGAGAGAAATAAAAACTCAGTGAGGTATGGATATATAAGACTGAACTCTCAGAACTATAGAGGCTCAGACAAAAGTTTTGCGAGCCCAAATCCAGGCTCAGCCTCACAGGGCACAAGATGGAGTTGAGGGATGATGAGATCCCTAGTTTGGAAGCCATTAATTCTGTTAGTTAAATTTCTGGCCCAATGGGCACATGACTGGACGGTAAGTCCTAATGCTTAAATGAGGCCATGTACTGGCTGTAGCCAACAAGATAGGAAAGATAAGATTTGTCATCTTTCTAACTGTAGCATATCAGTTGCTTGGTTATCAGCACTGGGAGAAACTATTCTTTTTCTGAATAAGTGCCTCTTTTTTTTTTCTTTCATAAATACCAGGAGTCATGTAAGTGATCCTGTTAACAAGTTTGTTTTCATTTTTTGGAAGGTTAAGGCCAAAATCATAAGCTCTCCAGTCAGAAACACAGTTATATATCCTTGTCTGGACAAATATCATCCAGGTTTATGTTTTTCTTAACCAGCTGTCCCCTACCAATTCTCTACTCCAATTAATAGACATTATCGTTCTGTTTCAAATGTCTTTTTTTCTGGGCTGCTTTAATTCTTTATAAGCTAATGATACTATAAACAAAATATCATGCTGTATTACTTGAGGATCAATTTTAAGAACTTAAAGAGACTAATAGCAAAAGAGGCAAAATCTGTATCTTTAGGACAGTATGTTGTCCCTTCATAACATAATCCAAAAGGAGGAAAGATGGTGTGAGTTTCTTTGATTGGTTACTCTGCCTTGTGCTATTGAGCTAGGAAAGTCTACATAGCTATTCCTTTGTTTCAATTTTTACCTTCTTTTATTTCTATTTACAATTAATCTGCATATGGAAGAGCAAAAGCTCAACGCCACTTGGCTCCTGAAAGAGCATTTCTAATGGTTCCATTAATACCAGTATTCTTTGAGACACAGCTACCGCTCTTTAACAATGGTGATAGCATACCAATCCAGATGCCTTGTGAGGTTTTAGCAACTGTCAGGAACCCTTTACACAGTAGCACTGGTCTAGCTCTGTAGTCCTTAGATGAGCTCTTAGAATTCAACGGAGGGTTATCCAGTACAATGGGCAGCACAATGTCCATATATATGATCATGTATTTTCTAAGATCTGATTGACATTTAGATGAAGAAGGCCTAGATTATAGGGTTTTGAGGTGTGCAGTGACTGCAGAGTCATCGTGTGAGATAGATGGAGCCAAACATTCCAATAGCATCTCTCAGTGCCTGAAGAATCCTGAACCTTCACTCTCTTTTTTCTCCCAAAGCAGTACCGTGCTACAGAGATAGCAACAACAAATATCCTCCATGAATTCCCAACATCCATCATTAAGGGCAAGCCATATATCAAAAATAATGGCTATTATACAGTAACTATAGTTGCAAAGCCTTTAAATAGAGCCTGGAGTTCTCCTGAGCTATTTTGAGTATTTTTTGGAATATTTTTATGGCTTTTTATTACAGCTTCTTCCCTTGAAAAAAATATATGTACTGGAAGTTTATATTGACTAAACCAAAGTATATTGCTACTTTTATAGTTTCCTCTATAGAAGGATGAAGTTCCAGCCACCAGACATGGCTTCTAGTCAATAATTTCAAGTGAATATCTTCCCAATGTGTAGTGTACACTGTAGCTGAAGTAAAAACTTTTCTTTCAGACAGGAATAGTCTCCTTCTGCGTAAAAATCTTCAGAGTGGGATAGTATTAGGAACCAGAGGAATGATTTTAAAATATAAATTTGAGCTCCAGGATGCATCTTTTTTTTTCTGTGATACTTACAGTTCCGTCCATACTTTCTTTGAATGGGATAGTTTTAGTCTACATGAGTTGTACTGTCTGTCATCAATGGAATAAGTGAGGAACAGGCTACTCTTTTGATATATTTCATTGTCAACATTTTCTTCCACATTAAATCAATGTTAAATCCCAAAGGATAGTTTATTAGAAGAGAATCAGAATGAGTCCAAAAGTCCCTGGTATTCAGAAGAATTCCATTTTTCTCCTGAAGTAGACTGAAGTTCCCTATAGGTGTCCACATTCTGACTTGAGTACAGATTCACATGATTATTTACATGGCAAAAGAGACTGTAAATGGTATGGGATCATGGGTTTGAAGATGAGGTAATTACCATGGTTTATCTGTGTGGAAATAAGGTACCTTTTTCGGGTAGAAGCAAGAGGACTGGAAGCTGAAAGGGCGATAGTCAGAAATCCAGGATGGTCATTTAATAATGCCCAACATGGTCATCAGATATAAAGACCTGGTTTGACCTTTGTCAGATATTTAGAGCAGTTTGCCCTTCATGCTGAATTATATTATATATGAATACATGGTTTAGATTTTATCAGATATGAAGATCTGGCTTAACCTTCATAAGATATGAGAACCTTGTTTGCTCTCCATCAGATATGAAGGTTTGTTTCATCTTCACTACATTTAAAGACTTGATTCAACTTTCTCAGATCTGAAGACATGTTTTGACCTTCATTTTGAGCTATATTATATATGAAAAATTGTCTTAGCCTTCATCAGGTAGAAGAAATGACTTGACCCCCACAAGACATGAAGATCTGCTTCTATCTTCATCAGATTTGAAGACAAAGTACAACCTTCATCAGATGTGAAGCCCTGGTTTGTCACACTGAGGAGTGGCCTTAGAATCACCCTCATTATATGATGTAAAAGGTGATGCAAACACTGAAAATTGGGATCAAGAAGTATGATGTCACCCTTGGTATGGATGATGATAATCTACAAGAGGTTGTGTGTCTTATGTATCAGTACTGGCCTAGCACTCTTCTATGCCCTGTTAAATTTGGTGTTTTCCATCATGACGTGAAGCTTGTGAAACTGCATCTCACATATAAAGGCATAAAATAACAAATCATCTGGTCTAGATGATGACCTTATTTATTAGGCTATGGTTTTAAAAGTTTTCGTATTCCTTCATCACAGTGTACTATTGGGCATACAGAAAGAACCCTGAAAGTATTAGCTAAAGAGAAATAAAATTCATATGTCACAGGAAAGCCCAATGACAGAGAGTTTGGTTAATAGTTTTTGGAAGTTGTACGGGAAGACCCTTTTGGTAAGATTTTTTTCATTTTTGGAGTGTTGAAGAAGCAGATGTGTTTGGTATTGCTGTAGAAACTCCTACCACCACTATCCTTTAAGTTACTCACCCACTGTGCGTGGCCTCTCATACTATAAAGCACGTGCTGTCGCCCTCTCTTCCAGCTGTGTGATTCGGTTCCTATTCCACATTTGTGCAGAGGACTGTGATCTGTGAGTCTACCCCTAAATAAATAACCCTTTATTATACTCAGTTCTGAGCTAGTGTGGGATTTCTTTTTAGCATCCTTATTCATCTGGCCTCCACATAGGTAAGAACTCTACACCTACTAGGTGGACTGGCTTAAAGGCCTAACTGGTCCACAGCCCAGAAAGTCTCCCACCCCCACCTGCTCAGCTTGTTTTTACCTACTAAGTGGTTTTTGTATTGGAAATTTTCCAAGCTTGTGCGTGATCCCGCCCCTCCTACTGCTGGCATTCCCTGTGCAGCTTCCGGTTGCTGCTCCCTGCCCGTGAGTTCTGGGCTTCTTGCTCCATGTACAGAATTAATTTAATTGCTTTTAATTTGTCAAGCAAAGCACATTTCTCTGTATTTAACCAGCACCAAGGCAAGAAACCAAAGCAGTGCTGGACTGTGCCGGGCACCACCAGTTGTGCCACCAATAGTCGTGACTCTGTAACCATGACACCTGCTGGGCAATAAAGATTATTATACCTAAAACAATTTACTTGACCTCATAACAGGTAATTAATAAATCAATAAACGTGAAAGTTAATGACAGACAACATTACCATGGAAAATTGTAGTAACTTTTTTGCTAACACTATGGATTGTGTTCTGCAAGGCTCGTAGGTTATGGTGATATGTCCATTTATTGGATATCGGGACTCAGTTTTTCCTTCATATTATATCTTTAAGAAAATGATTTGATAACAGAGCCAAAAATGAGGCACTTTTAGAAATGATACAGTCTTTACAGACCAATAATGAACAGCTAGCTGACAGGATTAATGCCATCAAAAATCAAAAGTTACCTGAAAAAATTAATATTTTTGAAAAGGGTAACATTAATTTGACAGACAAAATTGAATCTATGTCAAAGGGTTCTGAGAAATTATCTGAAAGAATTCATACTCTTGAATCTGACAACCAAAATCTGATAAAAAGTTATGATAGGTTAGCAGATAGAGTATCTGTCCAGGAAGGCGATCTACACATTATCCAAATAATGTCCAAGAATGAGATGTTATCTTTAAATGAAAAACTTAAGACTTTGGAATCACATGTGCAGAATGAGGTTCAGAGGCTAGGTGCCTCAATGAAATCACTAGAAATATATACAGGTCAGGAGACTCAGGCTTTACAAAAGACAGTAGTAAAAAGATTTGAAATAATTGAGGAAATTATTGGAGCTGATGAGAAGGATAAGAGGTACAAGGACAGGATTTAACATCACCAGTAGCTGTCAGAGATGACTTAACCAGGGTTTTTAGCTTCCTACCCTGTAATCTACTTTGACAAAACATCAAGTTCTAAAGGCTGAAAAGGATCCAAAGAAGGTAGATGGATACCTATAGGAATGAATGATCTAAAAGAAAGTAAGCAAGCTTTCATAACTTATGGCTTGCATTCCACATTTTTAGGGAGATGGTAAAGACATGGGCTTCTAGAATCAAAGCCATGCCACATGACTGGCTATCGTTAATTTCAGCAGACCTGAATGTTGGACTTCAACTTGTTTAAATGTTACTTCAGGGAAGAGGCTAAACTTTAGAACAACAGGGAAAAGCAAAAGGACTTGAGGCTTCGCAAGATCAAATTCTTGGTGAGGGCACTTATGCTGACCCACAAGCTCAAGCTCTTTACAATAAACAAATTTCATCCCTATGCCACAGAGCAGCCTTAAATGCTTGGGTCAGGATTCAAGAAATAGGAAAATGAATTGAATCATATACCAGGGTTAAACAGGGCCATAGAGAACCATTTGGTGACTTTTTACAATGATTAACTAAGGCTGTACAAATAGGAGTAACAGACACAGATACTAGACAAGTACTTATTGAATCTCTGGCTTTGTAAAATGCCAACTTAGAATGCAAAAAGATATTTAGACCTTTAAAGGTTAGATCAGCACCAATGGATGAATGGATCCTGCATACAATGAACATTGAGACATTTGACTATAATACTGAATCTTGGGTAGGAGAAGCAATTTTCAAAAAAATGAGGAGACATCAAAATGCCAAATGTTTTAATTGTGGTAGAATAGGACATCTGAGAAGGGATTGTACACAAGGAATTCCTAGGAATAATATCTCCTCTGGGAATGGCAAGAATAGGAGGACTCAGCCTTCAGATGTATGTAGAAGGTGTAACAAAGGCTGACATTGGGCCAATGAATGTAGATCAACAAAAGGCAGATAAGGCAACCTGATACCATTGGGAAAGTCCTTGGGGGGCCTCTCACAGGCCCCCAAGTCAAAAGTGGTCCAGTCATTCCCAGTCACTGTGGAGGACACATCTCACCAGGAAAATTAAAAAATCCAGAGCCTTTTGTAAAAAACCATACTGTTCTGGATGATGGAATAACCATGGACGATAGATAAAAATTCCAATAGGAAATAGGAAGGTATATTCTGGCAGACTTCTATAAATGATCAAAGACCAAAGCTAAGAGTGCATATAAATGGCATAGTAATTGTGGATTTGATAGACACAGGTATGGACGTGAATATCATTACTCCAGAATCTTGGCATCCAAATTATTCTCTTCAAGACACAGATGTTCAGTTACTAGGAATTGGAGCCCTATCTCAAGTGAAACAAAGCACGAGATGGGTTGAATACATAGGACCAGAAGAACATTTAGGAAGGCTGAGACCGTATGCAGCTAATATTGCAATAAATTTATGGGGTTGTGATCTGCTGCAGCAATGGAATACTGAGATTAATATTCCTGCAGTCCCAGAAACTCATAATTCTGGGAATAATATTATAAGCTTCTATACACAAAGGTCACCAGCCATTCAGGCTATGCAAGAACACAAAGCAACTACAAACCTTTAGAGGTACCAACGGCCCTGCCTTTAAAATGGTTAACTGAGAAACCATACGGGTTAAACCATAGCCATTAACAAAAGATAAATGGCAGGCTTTAGAACAGGTGGTATAGGAGCAACTAGATGCTCATCATATTGAAGAATCAACAAGCCCTTGGAATGCTCCTGTATTTGGTATTAAAAACAAATCTGGCAAGTGGAGAATGGTGACAGATCTAAGAGCTGTCGACAAGGAAATTCAAACTATGGGTCCTCTACAATCTGGAATTCCTCTGCCTTCTCTATTACCAAAAGGAAGGCCTCTTATAGTTATTAATTAAAAGATTGTTTTTTCACTATACCTTTATAAGAAAAACACAAAGAAAAATTTGCCTTGACAGTACCTATTTATAATAATTCTCAACCTACTAGGAGATACAAGTGGACCATCCTTCCACAGGGAATGTTTAATACCCACCCTATGCCAATTCTGTGTAAGTCAGCCATTAGAAAAAATACATAAAAATTTTTCTAAATCTATAGTTTACCATTATATGGATGACATTTTGCTATCTGATTCAAACATAGATACCTCAAAAAAAATGTTAGAAGGAGTAAAGAAAGTTTTGCCAAAATGGGGATTACAAATTGCTCCTGACCAAAAAAAAAAAAAAAAAAAAAAAACAACAACAACAAAAAAAAACACAGAGAGGAGATTCTGTCAATTACCTAGGTTATAAAATAGGTTTACAGAAAATTAGAACACAAAAGGTACAAATTAGGAAAGATCAATTGTGGACCCTTAATGACTTTCAAAGATTGTTTGGAAACATTTTCAGTCTATGACCAGCTGTTAGGATAGCACCTGATCTAATAGTTCATTTAAACAAAACCTTAGATGGTGACAAAGACTTAAATAGTCCCAGAGAATTAACAACTGAAACTGAAAAGGAATGATGGTTGTTGAAGAAAAATTACAGGAGGCACATGTGGATAAGGTGAATCCAAATCTTAATTGCATTCTAGTTATATTGCCTTCCAGAATTTCCCTCACAGGACTTTTAAAGGAAAGGGGAGATATTATCTTTAATGGATCTTTTACCACATAAACCAAGTAAAAAAATACAAACTTATATGGAAAAAGTTTCTGAATTAATTATAAAAGGAAAATTGAGACTTCATCAACTAGCAGGTATAGACCCAGCAGAGATTATAGTGTTTTTTACTTCTGATGAAATTAAAAAGTTATTGGAAGACAATGAACCATGGCAAAAATCCTGTGCTAAATTTTTAGGAACGATTAATAGCAATTATCCCAAAAGTGATAGAATTAACCTTATAAAGTGTGGATCCTTCCCCACATTGTATGGGACACACCAATAACTGGAGCCTGTACATTCTATGCTGATGCAAATAAATCAGGAAAGGCAGGTTACATATCAGAAGATTTAAGTAAGGTGGGACAAAGCCCTTATAATTCTGTCCAAAAGGCAGAATTATATGCTATTCTCATGGAACTAAGGGGTTTCAAAGAATCTCTTAATATTGTTACTGATCACAATATGCAGAAAGAGTTGTCTTGCATATTGAAACTGCTGCATTTATACCTGATGACATTGAATTGACTTCATTATTCATACAGGTTCAAGATACAATCAGGAATAGGTTCTGTCCCAAATACATAACACACATCAGATCCCATACAGGGGTCTGCCAGGTCCTCTAGCACAAGGTAATGCGGAAATTGATCAATTATTGAATGGAAATGTGTTGAAGGCCTCAGAATTTCATAAGAAACATTATGTCAATAGTAAAGGTTTAAAGAAAGAATTTGCATTACATGGCAACAAGCTAAGGAGAGTATAAAGAGATGTCCTACTTGCTCTTTCTATAGCCAAACACTGCTACCTACAGGGAGTAACCCAAAGGGTACTTAAAGAAATGAAATCTGGCAGGTGGATGTTTTCCACTTTGTAGAATTTGGAAAGTTAAAATATGTACACCATACCATTGACACTTATTCAGACTTTCAATGGGCAACTGCTTTGAGCTCAGAAAAGGCTGATTCAGTAATTACACATTTGTTAGAAGTTATGGCCATCATAGGTATACTTGTTCAAATAAAGACAGATAATGTTCAAACATAAGTCTCTAAGAAAATGAAACAGTTTTGCTTATTATAATATAAAACATATTACAGGTGTGTTACACAATCCTACAGGTCAGGCAGTTATAGAAAGATCAAATCAAACTACAAACAAAAAGGGGTGGAAAATACTCCCAGAAATAGATTACATAATAGATTACATAATGCTTTTTTTGACCTTGAATTTTCTTAATGCTAATGAGAAAGGAACAACAACAGCAGATTAACATTGGATAATAGAAAAGTTTTCTGAATTAAATCAGCCAGTGTATTTCAAAGATGTGTTGACCTCACAGAAGTTAGGAGAAGTGCTACGTTGGGGAAGGGGTTTTTCTCTTGTTTCAACAGGAGAAGAAAAGTTATGGATATCATTGAAATTAATAAAGATTCAGTTTGAAAAAGAGGAATTTCTTGAGAAAGAGAAATGAAGCCTCATCCACAGAGGTGACAACCAATCAGGTGGTAAGGAAACCTCATAAGGGTTGGGGCAGGGTTTTTGTTTCTGTATTTGCAGGAAAATATTTATCTTCAAAAAATCAAGAGACCCTGGACATCCAGATGCCTAAAGAGGAAAAGATAATTATCCAGATAGGATCATCAAGCAAAGAGAATTATCACTTATGAATACAGGTCATCTGAAAATAAGAATCTCTAAATATTAACTAGAATAATAGTCATGACTCACTTAAAAATAAAAGCTGGCTATGGAATTGGACATGACTCTGTCCTTCTCTAAATCCAAGCATGTTGTTAAAAAAATTCAGAGTTTCTGTCTCATGTCAAGAGCTGTCTGGTATCAGACAGAAAGAAGAAAGAATTTAGAAAAAAAAATTACTTTTCTTCATACCTATTTTTGTCTCTATCATATCTTTCATAGAATATATGTCTGTATAAATAATGCTTAAATTTTCCACAATGAACAATGAATTTTCCTGCAGTAATCTTTGAAGTTTCCAGGAAGAAGATGGGTGTAGTAGGAGCTGCAGGCCTCTTCCCACAGCTCAGCTCCCAGGCGCCCGACTAGCTCAGTCGGTAGAGCATGAGACTCTTAATCTCAGGGTCATGGGTTCGAGCCCCACGTTGGGTGCCATTTTGTAGTAGGAGCTGCAGGCCTCTTCCCACAGCTCGGCTCCCAGCTGCCTGGCTAGCTTATGCCCCAAAATAACAACACAAAAACTGTATTCTTTTTTTTTTTTTTTGGTTTTTCGAGACAGGGTTTCTCTGTTGTATTGGAGCCTGTCCTGGAACTAGCTCTTGTAGACCAGGCTGGTAAAACTGTATTCTTTTAAACACTGCTTGGCCCATTGTATCTAGCCTCTTCTCGGCTAACTCTCACACCTGGACTAGCCCATTTCTAATAATCTGTGTAGCACCCCAAGGTGCGCTTACCAGGAAGATTCTAGCCTATGTCCATCCTGGGTCAGAGCTTCATCGCATCTGCCCTAGAGAGCAGAGCTAAGGTGTCTACCCGAAAGAGGGGAGCATGGCCTCTGAGCTCACTTCCTCTTCCTCCCAATATTATGTTCTGTTTATTCCACCCACCTAAAGGCTGGCCAAACAAATGGGCCAAGGCAGTTTCTTTATTAGCCAATGACCTTCCTCCATCAGATGGGGCCCCACAAAAACAACTCTACCTGGTTGATATGATATCATGATGCTGATAGAACTACTATAAACCCTGTTTGGGGTACCAGCTGCTCAAGATGGTTCCAACTTGATAGCTGAAGTGGTGCACTTTTTAAACAATGTTCTGGCCAGAACTCCAAGTAGAAACCTCAGGAAAATCCTACTGAATACTCAGAGCCTATTTGCAATTATACAAGATAATAATATTGAAACTTAACCACCATTTTACTTTCATAGGATTCCACAGAAAGAACATCATCCCCATGATAGCTGGAAGTAATTCCAGAAAACAATGTCCCGTCTCCTAACAAAGTTTGTCCTCAGGGCTAGGGACTGTAGGGATATAGCCCCACCCATTGGGGCGTGTTCGCCTTGGGCTAATGTTTGCTGATAAATCTGCCGGGCGTGATCCCAGCAGCCCTTTTTTGCTCCGCTTTTCCTGTTCTCTGCGGGAACCTGTGGTCCTGTAAGTCTAGTTCCTTATTAAAGCTGTATATATCTATATAATCTGTCTGCATTCATTTACGCCGCTGGTTTTATGGGATGATTGGTTTTTGTGAATTACTGTTTATAGAAAATTGTATTGGTACTGTTTTTTGTATATTGATATATTAAATATTGAATGTGAGTGTTACTACCTCTATTTTTGTATGAGTATACTTATAACTTTGTCTATATTGTATTGATACATCTACCATATTACAATGTACATTTCTACCTCTGATACTATGACATTGTTTACAATTGAAGATCATTGTCTTCATATATTGCACAGTTGTTTATTCTTTTAGTCTTCAAGTTAGATAGGTATTGAGAATTATATGTTTGTCATATTTATTTTTAAGTTAATCAGGTCTTTTAGTTACATAGAGATTATATTTAGTATAGATAGTATGATCTTCAGCCTCTTCAAAGAGCTGTAGAAAATGGCCTTTAATCTAACCTAAAATTTCTGTGCCAACGAGACACAATTACTCCTGACAATGCCACTCTACTCCAGAGAGAACATTGAGCACCAAAGACACTCCACTGGGAGCTTGTCTTCTTGGCAGAACTGGCCTTTGGGTTAAGAAAAGCCCATACCTCAACTTCTGACAAAGATACAGAATATCCCTAAGTGGATGAAATAGGATTGTCTTATCCTGCCAAGACAGGGTAGGATAGTTCTAAAAATGGTATGCCAGTTATGTTAGGCCTTAGCCAAAGTTGGTTGACTCAACATTGCAAACGAGACTTTGGGTGATTGCCCAGGTAGTCAGTTGTCTCTGTCAATTGTTGCACATTTTGGATATCTCTCTATTGTTAAGTAATACTTATTCCCTTCTCAGATTTTTGACGGAGTTAAAGATTATATAATTGTAGTTACTCTTTATGTTATTTAGACTCCTTGAGATAAAATGTTTAGCAAAACTTTTGTTCTCAATATTGTTTGTTATATTTATTATTTGTTATTATTGTATATAGTTATATTTGGTTTAGTTCTATCTTATTTAGACAAAAGGGGAGATGTAGGGATATAGCCCCACCCACTGGGGGCGTGTTCACCTTGGGCTAATGTTTGCTGATAAATCTGCCAGGCGTGATCCCAGCAGCCCTTTTTTGCTCCGCTTTTCCTGTTCTCCGCGGGAACCTGTGGTCCTGTAAGTCTATTTCCTTATTAAAGCTGTATATATCTATATAATCTGTCTGCATTCATTTATGCCGCCACAAGGGACATCATTTAGGGGTTGATTATAACTGTTATAGGGTTGGGGATTGGGGGATATTATGTAGGCTCAGGAACTCTTTCAAAATAAAAAGGGGGAAATTGGATGGGATAATAGGTTAGTGAGAGCTTACTCACACTAATAATAATAATGAGTATTAGAGTGAATACTTGTGACCTATTATTTATAGGTAATTTACATTGGTATAGATTCTTGTATATTGATACAAACTTAAATTATATTGAATATGTTCCTATTTTCATCTACAATATTTGTATACGTGGGCAAAGTTATTTTGTTATATTGTATGCATACATGCCATGCTTCTACCTCTGCTTAAGACATTTTGTATATTGATACAATTTTAGGATATATTTATCATATTGCAATATACATTTTTACCTCTGGTCAATATACTTATACATTGCTTACATTTTGAGGTCATTGTTCTCATTTGTTGCACATTTGTTTAAATATTGTTTAATATTCTAATATGGAATCTTAGTCTTTAAGTTATATAGGTCCATAGTCATCCATGTTTGCCTTCTTATAGTTAGACTAATCAGGCTCTTTAGATACACAGAGATTGTATTCTACATAGATAGGTAATCTTCAACCCCTTCAAAGAGTTGTAGAATATGGTATTTAAATAACTTAGGGTTCTGTTGACATGAGAAATGATTGCTCCTGGCAGCACCAATCTATTCCCAAGGGAATGTTAAGCACCGAGGACACTCCACTTGGAGCTTGTTTTCTTCTTGGCAATACTGGCCTTTGGGCAAGGAATTGTCCATGCATCGACCACTGACAAAATTTCTGACGTCTGAACAGGACAAGCAGAATACAAGACAAAATACTGTCAAATCTTGCCAAGACAGGGTAAATTGGTTTTGAAAATTTTCCTGCCTCCAAAAATGGTCTGTCAGTTACTCTACGCCTTAGCCAAATTTAGTTGCTCCAATGTTGCAAATAAGACTTTGGGTGATTGCCCAGGTAGCTGGTTGTCTCTGTCATTTGTTGCACATTTGGGAAGTTGCTTGTTTGCACTTCTTGCTTACTCAAGTAATATTATTTCCCTTCTCAGGTCTTCAATGGGGTTAAAGACTAGATAGTTGTCGTTACTTTCCTTTCATTACTTGGCCAAATTATTTATAATACAAGATTAAACCCTCTATTATACTCAACTCTGAACTAGTGTGGGATTTCTTTTTAGAATTTTTTTTTTCATGGCATAGCAACATGATATTTCCCCTTATATAGTCTTGATGTTCATTTGAAAATTGGAGACTTGTTATGTACCCGACAGGGATGACATCTCCACAATTTTATAGAAAACTAAAGTTCACTGTTCCTACTGAAGTCTTAAGATATGATCCAATATACACAACTATAATTCTTTACATAATTTTTTTCCTAAAATAGATCTACCTCAAAACCCAGGATACATTTTTATCTTTTATTAAAGCCAAATTTTGATGGGGCTGGAATGAAGCATTGGCATATTTCTGAGGGGTATACATAAAATACATTTCTAGCATTTTATTGTTTGCTACTTGAAGTTCAAACCTATTTCAGTCTTCTAAGTATACTTTTTTGAGGTTTTATAGAATCTTCAAGTGGGCATTCTGAATAATATGAACATAGTTGATTGGAGCACATTTCCAGTAAACTGTTGGCTATTCACAACAATTAATTGTTGTATGATTTAGATAGAACATTCATATCTGTGAACTGCTCCTTACAACTAAAACTAACTATATGCTTAGGGGCTCTAAATATACTTTAATATCAGCCTGAGAGAAGCATAATTATAATGAGAACATATTGCCAAAATAATTGTATAATATATTACAAATTATCTTCCAGTTAGTGTAAATTGAGATACATCATGATTACGTCGTAAGGATTTATCCACAGTAATGAACTGATCAATTAGCTGGCTCAAAGACCATCAAAGTACTTGAAGAACTTAAAAGATAATGTATTGCTTAATTAAATCCTCATTTCTTAGACAGCCTACTAAGTACAAAGGCAGTATACAAATTCCTTACATTTTAATCCTGGTGAGAGAATCTTTGAGCATGGGAAAATATGGAAGCTCTAAGCTGAAGACACGCATAGCCAGCTTGGAATCCAAAAAGCCTATTTGTAGGTGAGGTGATGAAGCTGAAGCCAAGCTAGTAGATTTTCTCCCTGGGGTCTATATAAATGACCATTAACAACTCAGGTAAGGAGGGCATCAGACCCTGACCTGAAGTTCCAGCTCTGTCATCTCTGTTACTTGTAGCATGCAGATATTTTAAGCTGATAAAAAAAAATCATTTTAGCCAAATGGATAGCATGTGCTGGCCAATAGGAAGTACTAAACACATAAACGTTATTTATTAATTTATTTGGAGAAAGAGTCAAATACTTCCAACTAGATAACCAAGTTTCTGCTCATTGTCCTATTGTTTCTACTTACAGTCCCTTATTAGTTGACAAAGTGACTTCATGGTTTTAGACCAGGTTGTAGTCCTTAAGTGGATATGTTTTTGTGACCTTGTTTTCCATGCCTCCTTTTGACCTCAGAGGGCAGGCAGAGGTTTACTGCTGGAGAATTTTCAAAGCTACTGAAATATAGAATGACTTTTTCTACTAACACAACCATGTTCTATCCTCGTCCATTGGACTATCTACATTGGCGCATATATATATATATATATATAATAAAGATAGAAACCATTAGGTATCTGAGAATAAAAGGAAACAACTTTCTGTAAGAAGTAGAGGCTAACACAACATGTACTCTAGATTTGATAACTGTACTAATCAGTTGGCTTCTCATATGCAACAAAAAACTATCCAAATCTTTAGTTTGTTTAAATTCTTAGATAAGTTTTAAACCACATTTTGCTACTTACTGGCTATGTGATGTTATTCAAGATCTCTCTGAACAATCATTTTGTTGTTCAGAGATTGTGTGGGAGGCAAGGGATGTTCTTATAGCAATGAAATGAATGCTACACCAAGTATCTTCAACACAGAGCCTTGCATACAACAGGCGTTAGACAACAATAGTCCTTAGGATATCTGGTCTACCCTGTATGTCTGTTATTAGAAATGATGGACTAAGATGCCATTTAGAAGGCATTCGTTTGCCTCTCAGCATTGTGTGGCTATGCTTAGTGGTGGTTTTCGTCCTGAAAGACAAAGAGTGATTGTATGAACCTTGTCTAATCACCTCTGTTTGCCCTCATCACAGCTTGTGGGCACAACACATCAAGGCAAAAATCAATGCACAGAATTATTTGATTAATCAACATTGCCATCGTACTTCTTAGCAAAGAAGCTAAGCATTTAAAAAAAAATTTCTTTGTGACCTTGTTTTTATGCTAATTGAATGAGAGCAGAAAGAAAGGGGAACATGCAAGAGTATAAACATGTTGATAGGAAAGAATGCAATATAATTTTATAAAATATTTTCATTAAAAATGTCTTATTGCTCAATTCTAGCTCACTGTCTCTCTGCTGCCACGAGCATTGTGGGGAAGAGACTACCCCTCTGAAGCGCACACTCATGTAATGACGGAGTAGGCTTCCCAATTGGAAATAGAGGCTCAAGATCACCCTGGACTGTTTTCCAGCTCAGGAAGTTGGCTGAGCCCCACTGCTGCTTTCCTAAGGGATGGAGCCCCCACAGAGGCTTCCATCCCCTCTATAAACCACTATGCCAGAAAGGGGTTTATAAAAGTTTAAAGCGAATTTGACCCTGTCCAAAGTGACAGACTGATTTTTCTCTAGTGGAGTCATGGGTTCACAGACATTTTTATTTTTTCCTGCTGTAAGATCTCAGAATGGGATGAAGCTTGACTTCCGGTATAGGATTGCTGTGCTGTAGGTGGGTAGAAGGGAGATTACTTTGTCTATCATGTGTTGAAAGACTCTAATACAGTTGCGGATTCATTCATTTTTTTATTCAATCATTGCACGATACACTCACTATGTAATATAAAATAGCAAGTGCTGGGAATGTAAGTAAACAGAGAAAATGCCCTGTCCCTCTGGGGCTTACTGCCTAATAGGGAAAATAGACCAATCAGGTCACCATGTATTCAGGCTCCATATCTCTCCCTGGTGTGTAGATTACTGGAGGCTACAATCTTGTAAGAAGTCTAGAAAGAGGCAGGTTCAAGTCCCTGCAGGACTTAATGTTTTGTATTAAAAATTACTTAGTTCGTAGAAGAAGAAATTATGATCTCTGAGCATCAGTTTTCAACTAGAATAGAAGAAGGCTACTAATCCTGCTGAAGTGATGGGCCATTAAATCCCAGCCTGCAGTCAGGCTCCACTTGAGAGGTCAACACATAATGTCTTCCTACCCTTCTCTTCATCACAGAAACTCATTACCTGTCAGGCATTTCCTCAAAGAGTGACTCCATGAGAAAAGGTGTATGCGTGCGATAGTCACTGGAGAAAGGAGAAGGACTTTGGGGTATTAGAGTAAGGAAGGGACACAGCAGATGGGATATCAGGATGCTCTCTGGAAAGTGATGCATTAATGAGGTGGGGGGTGGCTTTGACCTGTGAACCTGGTCCTTGTGACTCCTCAGCTGTTCGGGGGAAACTGGAACTGCAGACATTTGCAAAGGCAGTATGTTCATGAGAAAGCCGCACTCTTCTCTAGTCTAATCAAGTCTTGACATTTGAATTTCGAACTAATTCTGGGGAAATAACGTCCCAGATTCTCATCATATAGCACTTGTTCAATATGAATAGGGATAATCACTCTGCCAAGTGATTAGCATGCTCAATAATAACTATAGATGCTTCTCCACTTTTTTAACTTTTAGATAAATGTCAAATACCTTCCTTAAGGTGAATTTAATTTTATTTTTCTCTTAAGAAGCATTTACAGGAGAGAAAATGTAATGATGGTGCAGGGAAGAGCCAGGCACTGATGGGAAGAAACAGGAAGGGGATGCCAGACTGACCTGGAAGAGTGTTCTCAGTAGCAATTTTTTATACATGGAAAAGAACGTTATTAATACCAACCTCATAGAAAGAACAGAAGCAAGTGAATGTGTTTTTCCTAGATATTTCTGGCAGCCTGCTTCTGACAGTCCATTGCAAAAAGAGAGTCCTTCATGGTAACATGATTTCATAGCCTTTGACATCTGGCTGCCTGCAGAGACCATGTGGCAGCCTGGTTTGACAGAGTCCAGTTGTATGGGTCTTTTTACCTAGCAGAGCTCCAGTTTCTTCTATTCCTAAGTAAGGGTGCCAAACTCACCTCAGAATGCATGGTGTGGGAGTTTAAGAAGCCAGGCATCCCAATTATCGTCTAGCAAAGTCCTCCATCAAAGACATGAACCTCCTTCATTTTCTTTTCCTTTAGTGAATTGTAACCAGCTTTAGATGCCTGAACTCTCCACTCCCTGAGAGAACTCCTTAGACAGCTATAGTCAAGGTACATGTCTTGCTTTTTATAGGTCAATGCTCAAAGCTAATGGAGTCACTTAAAGAGAATCATGCAGAGGGCTTGGGTTTATTTTAACATGAATAGTAAACTCTGAGTGTTCAATACAATAGGCTCCAGCTGTTCAGTGCATCCCTACAAGGCCATCTTAGGTCCTCTGCAGTCAACTCAAAAGAAGTAACTGCATTTGCATACATCACACAGTGGAAGCTTTGTGACAGGTTCTTTCCTCAAAACTACTAGCTTGTCATTATTAAAAATGATATCCGACTTGTTATCCCCAAGGCTAAGGGGTCATTGTGTAAGAGGAAACAAAATGTTTGTGGAGCCAGAGGGAGCAGAGTTCTCTATTGAGTATGTATTTTTCAGATGTGACAATGTATAAACTAATAGTGGCTGAGCATACATGCAAAAAGTTGCATACGATCAAGCTAGCCAAAAGTCACAGCATGGATGGGAAGGACCTAATTAAGTTGCATCCCTAGCTATTGGCCATTGATGGCTTCAGGGGAAGGGAGATCCAGGTTTCTTCAGTAATGTGTGCCCTGAGAGGTTACCCATGCTCCTGGAGAGGGTCCCATTCCATTGCTCATACAGGCAGCAGGAAGTCAACTCAGTGGGTCTAAGAAAAACAAGTTGGCTGTAGGTCTTTGCATCTGCTCTGATTGGTTACTGGACAAAGCGTATCTGAAGACAATTATACTAGGCTCCAGTCTCTGAGTATAGCAGATAATCATTAGAAATCATTTCTTTGACTTTTCCCCCCAATTTGTTTCATTCTGTCATAGATCTCTGGGCTATGTCTAGCCTGGTTCCTGGACCTCCAGGCAGTATCAGGTATAGGTCTCAGGCTGGATCAGTTATTGGTTGGCCACTCCCACAAGTTCTGTGACACCTTTACCCCTGCACATCTTGCAGGCAGGACAAATGTAGGTCGAAGGTTTTATGACTGGGTTGGTGTCTCAGTCTCTCCACTGAAAGTCATGTCTGGTTACTAAAGATGGCTGTACAGACTCCATATCCCAATTACTAGGAGTCTTAACTAAGGTCATCTTGGTAGATTCCTGGGAGTTTCTATTACACTAGAGTTCCACCTCACCCTGAAATGTGGCAAATCCTATGGAAGAGGGGGGAAAGAAGGGTTATAGGAGCCAGAAATGTCAAGGATAACACAAGAAAACCTACAGAATCAACTAACTAGGACTCATAGAGTCTCACAGAAATTGAAGTGACAAACATGGACCTTATTTGTGTCTGAGCTAGGTTTTCTGCATATATTTATGGTTGTGTAGCTTGGTGTTCTTGTGGGACTCCAAATAATGGGTGTGGGGGTTGTCTCTGAATCATTTGCCTGCACTTGGGACCCATTTCCTCCTACTGGGTTGCCTCATCCATCCTTAATATGTATTGTATCTTGTTAGGCTCTGATCAGTCAATATCTATTGGAGGCCTGCCCTTTTCTAAAGGAAAAATGGGGGAAGGGGAGAACCTGGGGGAAGGGAAGGTTGGTGAGGGAGGGACGGGGAGGAGAAGAGGGAGTGGAATATGTGGTTAGGATATATGAGAGAAGAATAAATTTGGAAACAGTAGCTGAGTAGCTTCTTGCAACTTCCACCAAACTTCCCTGGCAATCTTAGCACTAAAATGATCAGGAAATTTAAACACAGTTTGCAAACCTAAGATGAAGGTGAAAGAAGCTTTTGCACCAGAAAGAAAGGAGAGACAATCCTTCTTCCCACTCCCATTCCCAGACCTTCATCACTACCAGACAGCTTTTCTGGAGTGGTTCTCTTATAGGTTTGGTATTTATTTTGATTGTTTTTGAAATCCATAAACCGCTAGAAATATCACTTCTAAGAAAGGATCCTATGCTTACATTTATCAATAAAGAAGAAAGGTCACAGCCAGGACCCATGACAGTCTTCTCTTGCTTATCTCAGGCCTGTCTTTTGGGGAAGATGTAGCTAGTTGTGTGAGTCAGTACACATACATCTCATTAGAAAGTCATTCTCTTGAAGGTAACACGTCTTCACTCTCTGCCATAAGGGACTCCTGGGAAAGGCTTACTTCTTTGCATTCTGAGAGTTACACATAAAATCTGGTTGATTTTTTTCAAGTTCTGATCTATACCTCATTGTGTACTTTAATCAGTTGTGGTAAGCTGTGTAAATGGAGCCTTAAGATAAGGCAGTTCTCAGTAGAATCTTTTAGTACAATCATTTAGTGAGTAATACAGACAAATGATTGGCCTTTCTTAGTATGTCTTTCTGGTGCAATCACAGCTCCAATTTTTAACTCAGTGTCCGTAGAAGTGCTCCACAAGTGTGGCCATAGAACTTGGAGCCCCAGGATACGTGACTGTACCAGAAGGCGACATCCTAGTGGTTCAAGAATCACAGTGCTCATTTATCGGGAGCTGCTGGTGCACTCATGAAATTGCCATCCATTAACAACCTCTGGTGTTTTTAACTATGGTGCACACTTTATATAGTGTGCATTATTTTAAAATATTGATAAGGACATTGGCTTTGTGACAAATCTATTTAAGTGTAAAAGTTACATATATTTTTTTCCCTGATATTCCTCCAGATGTTCTTTGATTTTTTTCTGATAATATTTGAAACTAGTATTTCTAGATGCACATATATACTTTCTAGATGTAGTTCTAGTCCAAATCTGCAATCTTTAGTATAGTACTCTAGTGCCCAAAGTATGACAGCCACAATGCATACAGCTTTTGCCACAAGTCCCTGGGAACTAGAATCACTCTGCAGGGAGGACTAGGAATCAGTGTTTTACCTGTTAAGGATTCTGAATTTCCTTTTGTGGGTGCTAGACTGAAGTTCTCCACAACTCAATTATCACTGTTTCATTATTATTATAAGCATGACTGACACCTTTCATCTGTGAAAAATTTTTTTAATTGCCTGTTTCCATCCACATCCTCTGGAGATGAAGGCAAAGAAGCTTGCTGGCCATAACGAGAGAAGTGTCTTCTTTGGGCTGAGATTGCTTCACCCTCTTTCTATTGTGCTTGCAATCCTGCAGCATAGGCCACAGATGCCTTGCCGAGTAAGTCAGACATGGCACAAATGAGATGTGTCCTGATCTTCTCAGAAGGTGTAAAGAACACAGATATTTGCATCACCTAGCGAATTTGCCTTCTCTTCCCATCTAGCAGGGTACACTTGCCACACAGCACATACAGAGTAGTATACACCCATCACAACTGGATCTGAACTAACCACACCCTTGGCTCCTTAAAAGGGGTCTGAAAAATTAGTCTTTGGCTCATCCTCTACTGTGTGGCTATACCAAGCTGCACCAAGTGAAAAACAAAGCCAAATGCCATCTTTTAAAAAAAAGACAAAATAAATTTCTCCCATCTTTTGCCCCCTCCACAGACCTCTTACCTGTTTAAGGATTTCAGCAGCTGTCTCGTGTGAACAATCAAATATCACATAAAACTCTTTGCCTTTCTTCATCTCCTTGAGCAGAGGTTTGGCATCTTTATTCCCAGAGGGCAGCTGGCGGATTTTGATTTTAATGTTGTATCTGGAGGGAGCTTTGATGAGCTCTTGCAGGCGAATTAGACCTGGAAAATAGCATCCAATCATGCACAGAGATAGATCTGTGTTGTTTATTGCCATTTACAGTCAAAGCAGAACATTCCCAAAATGTATCAAGCAGTCACCAACCTAAAGGTTACACTATTGACTTCCTATTTGTCATCGCTCCTTGTCTGGTAGTTTGCACTGATATTTTCCATTTGTGGGGCTGTGGCTTGGAAGTACAATTTTTCCAAGTGCATTTTGAATTTATTTAGCATGCAATTGTCCTTTTAGCCACTCAGTCAACACTCCAAGTCTTTAACATATCAAGTCTGTGACTATGCAATTTCAACAAACAAAATCTTGCTCAAAGTTTCTAGAGGTACTCAATGAAACAGCACCTGTTATCATTTTTAGAACATATTTTCAAAAAATCTGTTCTTATGAATATGTGTGTGAGTGTGCACGCATGTGCGTGTGTATGTACCTGGACCAGAAGAGGTCAGAAGAAGGCATCAGATCCCCTGGATCTGGAATAAATGAAGTTGTGGACTGACTGATGTAAATGCTGGGGGCTGAATTCTGGTCCTCTGCAAGAGCAGGGAGCACTCTTAAGTGATGAGCCACCTTTCCAGTCCGAACTCCTGGTATCTTTTAAAATCTCAATGATTACAAAGATTTCTTGGGGTTGCTAACTAACGCAAACTTATCATCTAATATTTATTTGTAGCATGTCATTTACTAGCTAATTAGTCAGCTCGCTTTGTGTAATCTTATAATCAGACTATTTATAAATGACTCATAATAACTCTTGCTAATACTTTAGAATGATGTACTGGTTACATCCTTTTTTGATGAAAATGTACTATAGGATTTGAGGTGAGTAGGATGGTGAAAACAGAAATGTCATTTAAAATATAACTGCCGGTGTTTGTAGCAAAGTGTATGCAGCAGCCTAAATTGATGGAATATTTGCTTTGCCACAGGTCTGAATTCACCCAAGTTGCACTTTTCCCTAATGGAAGTCCATTGCTAGGCAAGGTGTACAGCCGTGGAAAAGCTCCATCTCAGTCAACATCATCAGTCCCTGATGTTAACTGGTGTTGGCTAGACTGCATGATGCTGCCCCCCTCCTCTCTCAAGAACTCCAATCACATTGGGAAACCTACTTTAAAAGAAAGTCTGCAGTTCAGTGCCTTCGGGATTTGTTAGCTAGAAGTAATCAACAGAGAATATTAAACTTTATGAGTGTTCAGATGGAAATTGTATGGAAATTGTGCTGTGCCCGGTTCAGGACGGCACATGGTTTCCAGCCCCTTCCAGACGTGAGACCTTTGCTTCTTTCTCTGTTATTTTTTATTGCTCTCCCCCAGTGGTCCCATTTGTTTCAGCTTCCATTGGAAAGGCTTCTCCAACACAGGAGACAGGCTTGATTCTGAAGTGTGACCGGTTTTTCAAGACACTATTTTTAGAGGTAAACTGAGTAGAGACGAGGGATAATGTTGCACAACCATGTTAAGAGTTAGCATATTTTCCACCCACCCCTTTCTTCTTTTCCTAAAATCAAAATTAGAACAGCAGACTTCTTGGGCTCTCACTCCTTTTCAAATCAGTCAAGAACTAAAACTGAAACACTCCTTTATTTAAAACCTACTAAGTTTCTTTTTCTGAACCACCACCAAGTGCTAAGAATGAAGTTGGGGGTGGAATGATGAATATATATATGTGTGTGTGTGTGTTATTTGTTTTATTAGTTAAACCACATAATAGCACTATGAAGCAATTTATCATGTTTATTATTTCAGATACAGAAACCAAGGCCCAGAGCAATTAAATAACTTACTTGGGGCTATAGGGATAGCTGGCAGGAACCATAGCTTAAGATTGTTTGTGAGTCTAATGCTCTATCTTTCTGTGTCCCCACCCTGCCTTATAAATGCAGGCCATTGGTCCTGAGGAAGTGTGGGAACTTCAAATGGTTTGATGAGAAGGAAAAAACAGAACCAAAGACAGATTTTTCTCTCTTCCTTTGTTCAGGCTTCATGTTCTGCTATCACATATTTTTTTCTTTTCTATCTTGAGTATGACCACCTAGGAAAGCTCAATGTGTCCTTTAGACAAAATGGAGAAAACATTTTAAAACTACATTTCATATGTTGCAAAGACCTGCCCCTTTTTCTTTGTTGAATGGAATGTCAACCTTGAAGCACATCTTCCTAGCCAGGACCCTGTTGACATTTAAAGTTGATAGACTCCAGTTTCCAATTCATTCATCCACATTCAAGAGGACGTGTTTCCTGAGTGCTCATGAGATCCTAAACCTGCACTGAACTCTGCAAGGCCTTTAAAGCTCTGAAGAGATTTTCATGCTGGAAAGTATCCCTGCGTGGATGGAGTATCATTTGCCACTTGATTTAAGACACAGGAAGCTGGCTGGGCCTACTATAGGCTGGAGTAACTGGAGGTGACTGTCATATACCAGGTTCAGGGCTTAAAGTCAAGTCTGCCTCCTGATACCCAAGTAGTGTTTTTTCTCCTTAAACCGTCAGTGACCCTGCCCGGTTCTTGTATTTTGGAACAAGTGATTGAATGAATAGTTCAACTAACCAAGTTACTAGGCCAACAAATAGAGAAAGAAAAATCTAGACCAGAATAAATGCATCAGACCTTCTCTTGTCCTGCTGTGACCAACCATTTTCATAATAGTTTCATCAAAGAAAAATTTTCATGCCAAGAGAGGGAGAAGAGCATAAGTTAATACAGAAGGTCAGTTTCTAATTGGCATAATTTTCCCTTTATAGAATTCTATAATTTAGCTTGTAAATGAGAAGATGTCTTCCTTGGTGTGTAGGTGAATTGGCTTTGGGGAAGCAAGGCTCTGCAGACTGAAAGGTTATTGACCCAAGGTGTGAGAAAGGGCAGTGACTTTACACCCATCTTCCTGAAGCAATAGCTGCCTTCATGGCAAATGATACTGAATCTACAATTTAGAAGACTTTCTGCCTCCACAGAAGAGAACATTCACTGAAAGCTTTCCTTTATATTTGCAGTTTGTGGTAATCAATCAAGCATTTCATATTTCATTGTAATGACTAGTTAAAAGTTATTTGTTAAACAGATAATGACCTTAGGATAAGGAAATAGATTTAAGAGCAGCCCCCAGATTTCTAACATCCTCCTTTGGATGCCTGCCCAGATCAGGTGACCCAGCCCTGACAAGACTTCTGTGACAGGCAATACCAATGGTACTAGGAATGTGGTGGTTTTTCTAGCCCATCTAGGTGGAGGCGTTTTAGATTGAAATGAAGATCAGGAATGGACCAGACAGACCCAAGTAAGTGACTTCTGTGGATAATTCTCTTATACATGGTAAAGATTTGTCACCTGTATTGGTTTAATAAAATGCCGATTGACCAGCAGACAGGCAAGAAGTATTAGTCGGTATCCAGGCAGGGTGACCAAACTAAGAGAATTCTGGGAAGAGAAAAGGCAGAGATACAGTTGCCAGCCAAATGCAGAGGAAGCAAAAGATAATGCCTTACTGAGAAATGGTATCAAGTCATGTGACTAAACACAGATAAGAATAATGTGTTAGTTTAAGTTGTAAGAGCTGGTTACTAATAACCCTGACTAACAGGCCAAACAGTTTATAACTAATATAAGCCTCTGTGTGTTTATTTGGGACTGAATGGTTGTGGAACCAGATGGGACAGAAACCTTAGCATAAAGTAATATTATATAAAATTGATCCCATCTTGACTCTCCATGACTATCAATGTCATGAATGAGAGAGGAAGGTTCTGGACCAAAGAAGACAAAAGAGATGCCACAATGAAATCCAATGAATGCTGCTGGGGCAATTAGAGAAAAGATGAAGGATGAGTTTGCGAGACAGTGTTGTATCATTGCTAAGCTTCCTACATTTCATGGATTGCTATGTGGCTGTAGTGAAGAAAGTTGGTTTCTAAAGTAGGTACAACAATGTATTAGTGAGCAAAAAAAGTCAAAATATCTACAATTTACTTTCCATACAATTTTCTATAGAGCTCATAGCTACTGTTACTCAAACTTTTTTTTCATGGTTCTAAAAATTGAACCCAGAGTTTTGATGGCCACACATTGAAAGTTTGAGACAAAGTGTAGTATGCTGTATAGCCCAGGATGCCTTGGGGCTTCTGGTCTTCCTGCCCCAGCCTGTCGAGTGAGGCTTATGAGGGTGTGGATTGTAGGAGGAGGGCCCACTTGTTCGTCCTGGCTGCCTGGTTAGCTTAGCCCCAGAATAACCACACAGAAACCGAATTAATTAAATCACTGCTTAGCCTATTAGTTCTAACTTCTTATTGGCTAACTCCTTCATTTTAGTTTAACCCATTTCTATTAATCTGTGTATTGCCATGTGGCACTGGCTTACTGGCTAAGTTTCAGCAGCACATCTTACTCTGGTGGCAGATCCATGGCACCTTCTCTCCTTTCTTTCTCCCAGCATTCAGTTCTGTCTTTCACGACTACCTAAGTTCTGCCCTATCAACAGGCCAAGGCAGTTTTTTTACTCATTAACCAATGAAAGCAACACATTGACAGAAGGACCGCCCACATCATCATTCCTCACTTTTAGTTATTCTTATGTTGAAAGAATGAGAGAAGATTAAAATGAATTTGGTCCATTAGAAATGGCTACTGCGTCTGGATGAAACCATGGGCACACAAGTATATTGTACACTTCTTGAAACTTTTCTCTAAGTTCAAAGACAAAACTCCTGGCTATGAAGTAATATCACATGTATCCCCTCTGATCCTCACTCCCAGGCATGCAATTAGAAACCTAAAGTTGAAAGTGCTTTAGAGCAAATTCAGGTTGTTTCACATGAACGTGAGCTAGGCTGCATATAGAGATAACATTTAAAAAGTGTCTACGTGGCCAATCCTAAACATTTTGGTTGTCTCCTCTGTGTATTCAAATATGACACAGAAAAAAATGCTGATCTGCTTCTGTATTGAGGAGCTGTAGCATGGGGCAGAGCATATGGAAGAGGAATAAAAACCCCTTCTGTTTCCAGTGGGAATGTAAAAAACGCTATGTGTCTTCTTCAATAATAACAAGCCTTGCTATTTGCAGTGCCTCTCTTTCCCAGCATGCTGCTTGCCTCCTAAATGCTCACTAAACCTAGAATATTCTTTGGAAGTGTTCAGGTGCCAGAGCTATTTCATGGAGAGGAGAGTGAGGCACAGAGAGGTTAATTGTCTAGATCAGCCCTGAGAATGAGGCACAGACACCAGGAATTGAAAGGGACTTTAAAGGTCAAAGTCTTACTTGATGCAGGAATCCCCTCCCATTGCTACTGAACACCTCTCGGTGTGAGAAGCTCTCTCCTGCACACCGCAGTCCAATCTACTCCTGGGTAGCTCTCATTCTATTTAATGAGTCTCAGTTCAAAAAGAAAGTGCCTCAGTTTTCTTGAGTCTTAATCCAATTCCCTGTTCATTACACCATACAAGTGGGTTTGAGGCTGTAAAAATGAGTGTAATAAACCATTGGGACCTGAAGATCAGATCACACATTTTAAATGTTAATTTCTTCTGCATTTGAACTCAGAAACATGCAAAATGGCATTTCACAAATGTGTGGGTATATTAATATACCAACATCTAATAGGATTCTTAAGGGCATCTATGTATAAATTGGGAATCTTTCAGAGGGAAGGAAAAATCTGGGCTGAGAAATGGAAATGAGAGACACAAATTACTTGGGGGAAGTGTGGCCTGCCTTAGTGCAGAGCTTCAGAATATGGTATTTCAAAATTACAACGACAACAAAAAGGTAAGTTGGAGGCAACCATAAGGAAAAATTGTGTCTCTTGATCACAAAGGAACTCATGGGGGAACCTAACACAAATACTTTAGATTGACTATATTAGAGTAAACTCCAGCAATATATTTTGGGCCTGAATTCTGGATAATATCTATGGTAGCTAAAAGCAATATCCCTTGTATATGATATCTCAAGGCTGACTTCCTGAGTAGAATTCTGGACTTTGGAGATTTCTGGACAGGGGACTAGGGTTGGATACGTGGCAAGTTTAAACAAGTGGAGGAAGAGAAAACAGAAAAGAACTGTGAGTGGTTGCCTTGTTAGGATCCCTTAGCGAGGAGGATTTGAGCAGCCTTACAGTCCCTCACAGCACAGCGGTCTAAGCTGTGCACAATGACAGTGAAATGACACTGTCCTTCATGTGACACTGACTGTGCGCAGAATCCCCTTCAGTTCTGCTGCTATCCTGTGGGTAAATGCAAGGGAATCCACGAGATATTCAAAAGCTTAAGTCACCCTTGAAGATTCCTGGGAGTTTCCCTTACACCAAGTTCTACCTGACCTGAAATGCTCCCTTTCCAGTCATCTCTTTCAGTACTCTCCCCCTCCGTGTACCCACAAGGGAATCCTTCATGTTCCCATACCCACCCATCTCCAGCCCACTCATGAGATCTCTTTTATTTCCCCTTCCCAGGGAGATCTATATGATTCCCCCTTGGGCCCTCCTTGTTACCTAGCCTTGCTGGGTCTGTGGATTGTAGTTTTGTTCTTTACTTTACATTTAATATCCACTTATAAGTAAGTGCGTACCATGCTTATCAGTTTGAGTTTGGATTACCTTAATCTGGATGGCTTTTTATTTCTAGTTCCATCCATCTGCCTTCAAATTCATGTTATTATTTTTAGCAGCTAAGTAATACTCCATTGTGTAAATGTACCACATTTTCTTTATCGATTCTTCAGTTGAGGGGCATCTAGGTTGTTTCCAGAGTCTGGCTATTATAAATAAATCTGCTATGAACATAGTTGAGCAAGTGTCCTTGTGGTATGATTGAGCATTTGTTAGGTATATGCCTAAGACTCCTAGCAATGGTGGATACCTAGCCTGAACTGGATGTCTTCTGTGACCAGGGAATATTTTCAGTGAAGGGATTGGGGCACCAAACAAGCCACACAACCTTTGGCTTGCAGTCTTTCCTACATATGGAATTGCTGGGGTAAGGATGGTGCAGAGATTGTGGAAGTGGCCAACCATTGACGGGTCCATCCTGAGACCGAGGCCATGAAAGTGAGCCCACCCCTGGCATTGCCTGGAGTGCCAGAACCCAGAGGCTGGATGGCCCAGAGATCTCGGATAGAACCAAACATCATTCGAGAAAAAAATAGGTCAATGTAGTGATGCCTAATGATATTCTGCTATATTCATGAACTGGTGACTACCCCAATAGTCATCAGATAGCCTTCATCTGATCACTGATGGAAACAGACCTAGAAACTCACTGCCAAACATTAGACCCAGCTAGGGGAATTCTGCTGAAGAGAGGGAGGAAGGATTGCAGGAGCCAGGGGGGTCAAGGACAGAAAACCCACAGACACAACTGACCTGTGCTCCTAGGAGCTCAAAGAGTCTGAACTGATAGCCAGAGAGTCTGCATGGGGCTGATCTAGGACCTTTGCACACATCTGACAGTCACGTAGCTTGGTCTTTTTGTGAGACCCCTAACAGCGGGGGCAGGGGCTGTTCCTCAGTCTTCAGCTGGCTTTAGGGAATCTAATCCTCATGCTGGGTTGCTCAGCCTTTATACAAGGGGAGGTGCTTAGTGCTATCATAACTTGAAATGCTGTGTTTTGTTGATACCCATGGGAAGCCTGCCCCTTTCTGAACAGAAACAGAACAGGAGTAAATTGTGGTGGGGCAGGAGGAGAGGAGGGGCAGGAAACTACAGTTGTGATTCACAATAAATAAATTTAATTTGAAAAACCTCAAAATCAAAACTTCAGTCATTATTTGAGTACAGTCCTCGGAGCAGGTATTTCACTTGTTTACGTGGTGGTTGGGACCCTAAATTATTTTACTAGGATATCCAAGGGTGCGTGACATGTTGGCATTCAAGAACCCACTCGTTATTTTTGTGTTTGTTTCTCTATAGATTCTCTTAGGATTTATTTCTTTCAGTCACTGACATTTCTTTGTATGTTAATCTCATTTCAACTTCGTCCTTGCTGAATGTACATGTTCACAATGGAATTTGATTCAGTAATAATGAAATTACGAAATTTGCAGAAAGAAGAAAGGGATGGGGAAATATCATAGTAAGTGAAATGACCCAGACTCAGAGAGATAAATCCTGTATACTCTGTCTCATCTGCAGAACTTAGGTTCTGGCTTTTGTGTAGGTGTATTTGTGTGGGCGTGAGTGCAGGGGGAGTTCAGGAAACCGGAGCGAAGCTGTGAGAAGGGGAGAGAGAGTTTGGAGGACAGTGGAGATGGTAATGGAGTACACGGGCCATGAGGATAGTTTAATTGCATCAGCAGGCAGCAGTGCTTGCCTTGCAAGACTGACTCTAGACCACTGACCTATATATGTGTGCACACACATGCATGCAGGCATGCACACATACACACACACACACAGAGAGAGAGACAGAGACAGAGACAGAGACTGATTTTGCGTGTGGCATGGGATTTTGAAACTCCAAAGTCCACTTCCAATGACACATATCCTTCAATAAGGCCACACCTCCTTATCAGTCCCAGCAGTTCATTAAGGACTAAGCATTTAATTAGATATTGATTTTAAAATAAAATCACATAAATCATCCTTTCTCTACATCTTTGTCTATGTGTGGTGTACGGACTAGTAACTATTGCAGACCGCTGGTTAGGCATCTCGTGCAGCTGTGACGGATTCCAGAAATGATTTAAGGAAATCATAAACTAACAAGTCAAGGTCTAAACAGTAACACAACACCTCTTAGAAGCCATGTGCCATGAATCTGGGATTGGGTTTTCTGTCAAGTACTCATTGCCTTGTGCATTCTGTGTTTTCTATTCACATTTGCATTCAAAGTGCAGACTACTCTCCTGAAATCCAGACCCCTTTATTCACAACTCCTTTTGATATTTATGTGTGCCTAAAATTCAAATTTGGCACATTCATGGCCAAACATTTGATATCTGTGAGGGTTAATTTTCAATGACAACATGCCACAACCTAAAGTCACTTGGCAAGAGAGTCCCAAATGAGGAAGCATCTTGAAGAGGATGGGCTATGGCATGTCTTTAAGGGATTGTCTCAATTGTTAGTTGAAGTGGAAAGACCTAGCTGTGTGATATTTTGTTTGTTCTGCAACAAATAAAGCTTGCCTGAAGATCAGAGGGCAGAGCTAGCAACACTAGTTAGCCACAGAGGCCAGGAAGTGGTGGTACACAACTTGAATCCCAGTACTCAGTAGACAGAGGCAGACTGACCTCTGTGATTTCAAGGCCACCCTGGCTACACGAGACTTAAAGAGAGACAGAGCCAAGTGGTGATGGCTCACACCTTTGATCCCAGCACTACAGATGTAGAAACAGGTGTGATATGGCTGGGCAGAGAGAGAAATATGGGGCAGGAGAAGACAGGAACTCAGAGCAGTCAGTCTGAGAGTTCTTAGGGTCAGGATCACCATTAGGTCTAAGGATTCGGTAGAGGTGAGAACTAGTGGCTGCCTGTTCTGCCTCTCTGATCTTTCAACATTAATCCCTATAACTGACTCCAGGTTTTTATTGTTAAGATAATTTGGAATTTGTGCCACACACAGCCTGCTTGGGATGGGTCCTAACTTGTGTATGAGTGAAGGAGGCAGGCAAGGTGCATGAGTTTGTTTCTGCTCTTGGCTATGGTGGTGACCAGCCGCTTGAGTTCCTGCCTTGACCAACTGTTATGAACTGTAATCTGAAAATGTAAACTAATTAACCTTTGCCTTCCCTAAGTTGCTTTTGGTCAGAAAATTCAACCACAGCAACAGACAGGAATGTAGGACAATATCCATCTGGCTTCCTACAGGTTAACGGCACCCAAATCCTTTACCATCTCAGAGGATGGCAACTCTATCCATTGGCTTGTGTTAAAGATGAAAAGATTATCTTTTACTCACCTCTCTGTCCTCCAACCTCTACTGTCTCAAGATATTATTATCATTATGGTTTTCTTTTAGCCCACAAAGCATAGCCTGCTTTGCCTTTACCAGAGCATTAATAGTTCCTACGACAGAACATAGATTTCCTGTTCTAACCTACTATTTAAAAATAAACTTGCCATATGGCATTTGTCTCATGTCAAAGGAAAGCAATATGTTTTCCTTGACATATGACTAAACTGCAATGCCAGAAAAACTGCTTCTTTAGGAGAACCATGGGATTCTACTCCTTTCCTGTTATATCAGTCCATTGAGGGAAGTGTCTGCAACCCGAAGTGCCGGGATTTTCTCAGATAATTGAGTTTAATGCATCAGAGTCTGTGTTATTCAGTAACAAAGGTAGTGATGGGTACATAGGACAGCTTTAAAATGTTGTCAAAGCAGGAGAAAATGACTTGTGCATGCTGGGAATATTCACGATGCTGCTTCCACAGCTTTCTGGAGGATTCTTTGCTGTTTGATCCATCATTAAAACACATCCCATACTATAATGCAAATGGTAGCAAGAAAGAGGGGCATACAGGTAAAGCTTGCAAATGGGGGAGCATATTCAGATGCTTAGATTGGTAAACTCATTCAGCCTCTAAAATGTTTCCAGTGCTGATGCTCTCTTCCTCCAATGCTAGGATCTCCATTTTTCTGTCTTGGTTTCTATAGGAGTCATCTGGCAGGTTGCTATGACCACTGCCAGCCCTCTAGAGCGCCTTATCGATACAACAGCAGAATAATCCATTAATACATTGTTGATTTGATCCTGTTCAGTGCACTCTTCAACTACTTTTCTTCTTCTTCTTCTTCTTCTTCTTCTTCTTCTTCTTCTTCTTCTTCTTCTTCTTCTTCTTCTTCTTTTTTTTTTTTTTTTTTTTGCTTTTTTTTGCTTTTTCAAGACATGGTTTCTCTGTGGTTTTGGAGCCTGTCCTGGAACTAGCTCTTGTAGACCAGGCTGGTCTCAAACTCACAGAGATCCGCCTGCCTCTGCCTCCGGAGTGCTGGGATTAAAGGCATGCGCCACCACCACTCGGCTCAACTACTTTTCATTTCACACAGAGCACAAACTCTTCCAGGGGTCTCCAGTGCCCCCACAGCATCCATCAATCCCTGTCCCCTGACCTCTTCCACCACTAATGTCATTTAAGTCAACTTCAGTAACACTGCTTTTCTCACTAGCTCCATAGTATACCAGACACAGTTTCACCAGCATCAGCAGCTAGCTTTGCCTGGAACCCTCTAGTACCACATGGCTCACCTCCTCACCAGCTTCAATTTGGGCTCAAACCTCACTTTTGAAATGTGACATGATCCCAAACACTGACAACTGCACTCTGGATTCCAGGTTTTTCCCTACTATGTTATTTTTTCTTTCTCCCATATTGTTTATCATATGTAAATGTATCACGTATATGATATATATAATATATATTATGTATATACATATATCATACTCTAGGAGGGTGGAATCAAGACGGTATGGTGTAACATGAGTTGGAGTTGTACATGTAGCAATCTATGCAGCATTGGAAATTAAATAATGTCTTACACGGGGTACTGCAGAAATCCATAGTAGGTCCCTTCTGTGACAAAAGTCCTACTGTCTGAGGCCAGGGAAGAAGCCTTTTGAAAAGCAAGGAGTGCTCTCCCAGGAGTCCTATTGGTCAGTTGGAAGCTCATGCTTTCAATTATGCCAAAGCTGCTCCTCTTGACCCTCTTAAGAGTTAATCAAAGTTTCATTGCATTGCCCTGCTTTTCAGTATGCAGATAGCAAAAGTGGCCATCTTTCTCTCAAGACCCGTCTCTTTTCTGTTGCATCTGAAACATTCAGACATTAAAATCTCACTCACATATCCTGCACTTAAGCATTCTTCATAACCATGTAAGTACAACCAAACGAGGGCCAGGATAATCATGAATTTAGAGAGGAAGGTCTAGGAACAAGATAAAGCAGGGACTAGGGAAAGCTTGCACTAAAGCCCCTTCTACTGTTGCTGGAAGGTATTTGGGCTAGGGCCTAGAGAGTGTGCTTAGAGAAGTCTAAAATAATGGCCCAAGATACTTTAATCATATATTCTATTACTTTAGTAAATGGGAGAATTTTATTTTATTGGTGTGTAGCTAGATTGCATGTGTGTGTTTGCATGTGTGTGTGCACGTATTGAGTATTATATGTGCTTAATGAGTGCTTGTGAGTAGGCACATGAGCTCATGCACACACATTATAACTAGAGGAAGATTTCAGGTGTCCTGACATCTTTATCACTCTCCATTTTATGCTCTTGAGGCAGGACGCTCATTGAAGCTGGAACAAGATGGTGGGAAGCATCCCCACGTCATCCTCCTGTCTCTGTTCTCTCCACACTACGCTGGGGTTAAGGCACCTGTGTTGCCATACTTGGCTTTTTATGAGATGCTTGGGCCTGAGTTCTTCAGGCTTGCATAGCAAATGCTTTTCTCCATTCACACATCCACACATCTCTCTATCTTCTATGTATGGAAGGTTGTTTTTTTTTTTTTTGGTTTTTCGAGACAGGGTTTCTCTGTAGTTTTGGTGCCCGTCCCGGAACTAGCTCGTGTAGACCAGGCTGGCCTTGAACTCCCAGAGATCCACATGCCTCATGGAAGGTTTTTAATAATGGGTCATCACTGAGATGCCATTGGAGGGTTATTTCATCCCAGGGCCTTCTCCCCATTTCTTCCTTCTAACTGAGATTTAGAATTCTCTCTCCAGGTATCCGCATGGCTTGGTCCTTATACTTTTTTTTGGGGGGGGGGGTGTTACTTTTATTATAAGTACTTCCCAGACATCCCTACATAAATTTACAAACTACTTTTCTACACAGTTTCTCAAACATCATTAGCTGCTTCCTCTTTCTTGATGACATTGACTGCTATTTATATACTAAATATTTACTTTTGTATTTTGTTTAGATAAACAGGTTGGGGGAGTCAAAAGGTCAGAGATATTTTTGCTTGTGTTGGAACATTTTTGCTAATATTAAATTCTTATAATAAAGGATCTCTTCTATCATTCTGTCCCTCTGACTGTTGTGTTAGAGTGAGAATGAAAGAGAGAGAGAGAGAGATCAGAGAACATCAGAAACTCATCTCCAATGGTTCATCTGGATTTTTATATCTTCAAGCATGTTTTTATTTTGAACATTACTTAAAGAAAGCAGTCACCTTCCTCTGACAACCAAAGAGCTTGCAGCAAACACACTGAGAATAGGAGTCATTTAGAGCTTAGTCACAGGAAGCAGCCATGGGAATCATCCAGAGGATCACACATGCTGTGTTGCCTTGCTTGGTTTCCCCAGTATCCCAGGAACTTCACCTGCTATGTTTGGATATGGATATTAAACCCATTGACTATGAGGAAATTTAAATAGAGAGGAAAGACAATTTATGGTTTGTCTTAAGTTAGTCACAAAATAAAAACTAGGCATGAATGTGGTTTTCCCAATGAAACGTGGTCTAGCGTTTACTTGCTTGATCTATGCCAGTTGTGTAGGTGTTTGCCTAATGAAGTGTGATAAAACATTGTGAAAATTTACCCTCTCTAGCCTGCCAAGTTCATGTTTTTCATAGCCTTGTCAAGAAATCATCCTTAAAATGTTTAAAGGAATCACCAACTGTTTTAATCATTAATGTTTGTTAACAGTGTTGGGTCTCATGCACACAGTATGGCATATTCTAGTTCCTTGAAGAGGAAAGGGTGGAAGGTCTGAGGAGCAATGACTTTCTACACTCCTACAACCATCCTGTCCTCCAGCTCTCTCTCCCCTCTTCTCTGCCAAAGTCATTGTAGACCTGGCAACCCTCTTCCAAACCGCCTCTTTCCTTTGTCTATTGAAGAGTCCCAATTGAGAAAGCTGTTTTCCCACCAATACAAACAAACAAATAAAACAAAACAAAAACAAAATAAGAAAACAAAACAACAATGAAATGCCACACAGGCAGCCAAGGAGAACTGGGTGGAAGAACAGGTTCTGTCCTAACCTGTGTTTCTCCATGTTGCATAAAACAGTCATTTTCAGGCTGTGCTGTGCCCCGAATGATTCTGCTATTATAAAATAGCAGTTCTCTCCTTTTTGAGTGCAAATATTAGGGGAGAACGCCTCGTTGCTTGTGTGAATAAACAACCAATAATCCAGCATAATGCTAAGTTATTTCTACAAATGAAACATCACCAACTACAACCTTATCAAATTTAACAAGGAACACATGGAGATATTGGTGTATTAAAACCCTCTAAGAATGGTCAGAGCTGGGGTCTTAGGAACCCTAGCAGTCAATGGAGCGTGGGATCCCTCACCAAGCTCATGTCAAAGGAGAGGTGCTTAATCCCACAGTGAGTGCAGTGGTACCCACCGACCTCTCATCAGATCATATGATGCATGTGTGGCAATATTAACAGGTAATGAACCCTCAAATCTCATCCAGGGATTTAGTTTACAACAAGCCTTTGCTTGAAACAGTCCCCTTGAGCCACCAATTGACTGGGCCCAGCCCTGGCTTTTAGAACATCCCTGTGCATGGTTAAGACTCTGGCTTAGTTCTCTACCATCTAATCACCAGCAATGGGCCTCTTGGTGTCACTATCAGCTCTGTGCTTGTGTCTTCAGTGAGGCCTCTTCCAACCTTGCAGCCCTTCAGTGCCATTTTGTAATATTTATGTGATGGTGAACGTATGATCTAAGAGTTAAGGTTAGGGATTAAGACAGCAACAAAAGATTCCGTGACTGCCAATGGCCACTGACAAGTAAAATCAGTGATCTTCAACGTATTAAAGACAGCATAATTGTTGCAGCTTCTGAATTTATTGTAAAAATGCAAGCGTGACAGTTTCTGACATAGCTTATTCACTGCAGAGAACCATTCTATTGTGGACCTTTTCGATTTCTATCACCATTACATGATTTTTGGCCATTCATATTTCTGCACTGGTGTCCATATTCCATTCAAACTCAATATAAGAGGAGACAAAGCTTTAGGGAGTGGAATAATAGCTTAGTGGTAGAGTACTTGCCTGCTATGTACAGTACCTCTGTACTGCACACACATTCATATGTACATACATACATCATGCATGCATACACCACACACACACATACAAACACTGAAGCCCAGGTTTCCCTGAATTTTTTTAGTGTTTATTCTGAAAGATTTTGCATCATGTAAAAATCTGGTTAAATAAATCCATTATTTCTTTATGTTCCTAATTTCTTCTTATCATTAGATTGTTAGTCATGACCTCTGATAGATAAGGAAAGGTATTGCCCACTTTTATCCTACACTGAAGAAAATTTGTCAAGTGAACTAAGATGCTCCTGGAAAAAATTCACTGAGAATGAGGCAAAGGTTAACAATGGTCTATTTAAAAAAAAAAAAAAAAAGACCAACTGTAGAGCTTCACTGATGTGGATAAATCTCAGCTTTTACAAATGTTTGCTTTTTGTTCTGTCTTGTCTGTTTCCCTCCCTTCCCCCTTCCTCTACTTTCCTCCTCTTCCTTTATATTTTATGTCAAGAAAAACCAGAGGCCTAGGGCCAAGTCTAGCCAAGCATATATACCTTTATATTGTTTTGTTACATACTATGTCCACTCATCTACATAGTGTATATGAACATCAGCAAAGTAGTTGTGTCCAGGCCATATGGCCAAAATATTGTACCACACTATTTGCTCTTTATGTAAAAAGGTTGCTGACTCTGTGTTCTACATAACTGTCAGAGGCTGCATTTAGGTGAACTAGGCCCCAAGAAAGCAGAAAGCGCTGACTAGACTTTATGCTGCATTTGGTGCTCAGCTTCTCAGCTTTCTGTTGTGTGTTAAAGGAAAGAAGCCAGGCTTCCATGGGAGTCTAATGAAGCAGAGAGTGGTCCTATGCGCAGCAAGTTCTCAGGATGTCTCAATTGCCACAGAATGGGAGACTTGGGGCAAGTGACTGATGTGTGCACCCGGGAAGGAAGGAGGAAAGAGGTGAGACATGTCAAAACATCACTCTTCTTAAGAATGCTCTAGACTCATTCTGCAGTTTGTTTTGTAGAGGACTGAATTCTGCTGGCAAGTTTTGAGTGAACTGCCTGCTGTCCTTAGAGACTTTCATGCTGCTCCTGTTGACTTGGATGGGAGTAATGGGGCATTTTGTCCCACGACATCTGTGCTGGCTTCAGGCTATTTAACAAACTCCTACTAAACAAATCCCAATAAAGTGCTCTTTAATGGGTACTTAATTCTGTTGTAGAGGTGGGTGCTGAGCACACCTAAGTCCTTTCTTTTCCTTCAGGTTTGCTGTTTCCTCCTGTTTATGGCTTGGTAATTACTGTACCAGAGAATCCTGAGTTAAGCACTATTAAACCCACTCAGAGTCACCGAATGTCTGCTTTTATTGATCTCAGTTGATCCACTTACTCTCTAGGTTCCGATTTAACAGTTCAATTGATTATTCATTTACATTTTTAATGTTGTAGGCATCATCATTTTATCATGAATCATCTCTCACTTATTGGGTAACACACAAAATCATTGGGATTTTAATTTCAACAACTATTTATTGAGCATATGAGCTCAGGTGAACAGAGCAAGAATTACATAGGTCATTCTAATTTATGGTCAGCAATGGCAAAAATGATGTACTGATGCTTTTGCTGTGCAAAACGGTTGTTACTGATAAATGGGTTCTGTGGTGTTAGGGGTGGTTAGAACATTAATTTTATAACTTCCCCTTTCTAATCATATTTTGTCTACATATACCTTAAAATATAGAATGTCCCATATCATTGTTTGACCTTATTCTTACACACAGGTGTTTCTATAATTTATTTTCTTTTTAGATGACTTAGTTTTCCTGAGGATGTAGAAAGAATAAGGGATTATGCCAAGGACAGCTCCTTAGAATGAGTGCTAGTTTGATTTTAATAGCTCATGGAACTACTTCACAAACGCAGGCAACATGGAAACATCTAGCTACATTTGTGTTTGCAGAATTACTTTCTACTTGAAGATCCCTTAAATATGCTTTGTGGAGTTCATTGGTAATATGCTTCCGTCCTGCACATTCAGAAGGTGAAAGTAGTACTATATCTGCCAGTGGCTTATCCTTCCCGATAGGGACTGTTTAGTGTATCATATTTATGAGTTATATGTCTAATCACCTATTGCTTTCGCTTGTTTCTAAAATGAGATGAGGCATAGGAAAATACATAAATGGGTACTTCTGGCCATAATAGTCACCTTTATCTGACAGTATAAAATGGAGCCAGAGTTTAATGCCGGATAGAGGCGGGAAGGTACTCATTTTCTAGGAAATAGTATGAGATAAGGCTTGCTGAGAAGGGAGTGAAAAATGAAAACGTGCCAAACACTTGGAAGTGCCTCTTTCTGCTAATCTTCACTGCCAAATTCATTAGCCTTATTACAAACCCAATAGATGGAGAAAAGAGCTATTCTAAATTCTTGACAAAAAGGTCAGATGGTCAATAGTAGTATTCTTTGTGCATGAAGGTATTAAACTCATTTCCATGTGCCTGATCTATACCAGGAAGCACATTCTAAGCAAAGCCAGAAATTCAGTTGTTAGGAATGCTTCGCCTCATAGCGATATAAGCATATCACCAATCAATAGTAGAACGTGTAATGTTTCCATTTCCAAAGGTGTTCCCTTCCTTTGGCAGTCCTGGAAATTTTGAGAGAAATTTGGCATTTAACTGTGATCACAGACAATGAGTGCATTCACCAGTTGAATGTTGAGGTCAACCTGGGTTCTGCCCTAAATTACTATATTTCGCAAAAACAGGTTATTTTTATTATTTGTTTTCAGACTGCTTTGCCCTTGGAGATCTTCTGTAGAAATTTACTACCAGGTTCTCTGCTTTGGCCTCTTAGATCTCTGAAACTCTTTGCCTAAGCCTTTACAACCATGTTATAATTTATATATATATTCATTTAGAGATAGATAAACTGGATGACATATAAAATATAATTTGATAATTAACATTACTAATCCAGATCGGAAATAAACAACAAAAAAGACTTGTGCTTGCCTCTTCCATAAATATCAAGTAAAAGGCGATTCTCTGGCAAATTGCTACTAATGAAATGCTGTGTCTTGTGAATTTATTGTTACTCAATAAATTCTGACATTGTGGAAAGACACAAATTTATTTTTTGATGTTTTAACATTGCAAACTTAGAAAGAGGACTTAGGAAGAAGTTGGGGATTGTTAAGGGCTGGACTTTTCATCCTACCTTATATGAACAGAACGTAGACAGAAGAGGTAACTCAACACTGAACTAAATTTGGGACTTTAATATGTAGACAAGGGTGATTCATTGGTTCACCTTAAACCAAAGGGAGGAGATGGTAAGATAATTAGGGCTTGCAAGACACCTCAGTTAGTAACTGGTCTGGTGTGCAAGCATGGAGACATGGGTTTGGATGTCTAGTTCTCAAGGTAAAAGATGGCCATGGTTTTGTGCATTTGCAATCCCAACATAGGTGTAGGAACAGAGACAGGAGGAGTTCACTGGCTAAGCAGCCTATCTGAATCAGTGAGCTCTAGGCTCAAGAAAAAATGTGGAGAATAATCTAGGAAGACTAGTATCAACCTCTGGCTTCTTTGCGCACACACAAGCACGCACACATACACAAACACACACACACACACTCACATTGCATTCACATGCTAACAAAGGAACCAGAGCTTCAAAAAATTTGAAGTAAGAGCAGAAACCAAAAGGGAAAGTGCCAACAAATCTAACTTCAAAGCGGCTAAGATCAGAGACAGTATCTCCCGATAATTAGATACCATCTTCTGTTCTTCATCCTAAAATAAGCAGGTCAAACAACTGTAGCCTATTGGTTCATTTAAAAAGGGTTTATTGAGTGTGCTGTAAGATGGCTACAGGACGAGCTCTAACTGCAGCACTGCCTAGAGCCACAGACCAAGCTCCAAAATTTTATGCTGGGCTCTTCCTCGGGATTTACAGTTTTTTTCCCCAGGAAACAGTTCACTGCAGAGGCATAATGTCTGGTTTTGTCTGATTGTGATAACTTTTTGTAGATATGTGCATAACTCTTTTTGTTAGACACGAATTAGGTCACTACAATTGCAATTACACTCTCAGTAGAGGTGCACTAATGAAATCCCACACTTTAATTAGATCCCAATGTATATCTATAAGACGTTGTATTTTTAAAATTCTACATTTTAAATTTGCTAAATTTGTTAAATTCACTTTTCATGGCATTCTAAAATTCTTTTAGAATCCTCAGTTAGCTTATGGGAGAGAGTATTTCTGTACACACCACCTGACAAATCTCATGCCTGTTAGAATAAACATGGCCAAGAAGGGCTTGTGTGAGTCCCATACCTGTGCTGTCTTCATACACCACAGTCACTGTTTTCCAGTTGTAATAGAGGACCAGGTCCAGGACTGCCCTGCTGATAGCTGCATAATCTGGGTAGAGGTTGATGTAAAATAAGTCTCTGTTGTCCACCGAGGGGTGTTTCCAGCGAGTCTGAATGTGTGGAACTTCCAGAGCATTGCAAATAGACTGTACAGCACTCACAGATGAGCTGTGGGAAGGGCCAAAGAGGGCGGCCACACCGAGAGCCAGCTGGTCGCAAGCTAATCATATCCAAAGACAAGAAAGGGAATGGGGCGGGAGGGCGGGGAAGGGGAGGGAGAGAGAAAGAGAGTTCTATGAATTCACGTTTTCATTAAGTGATTTCTCTAATCAACTCCAAGAGACCTCCTATAATTCCCATCTGTGTTTTGATATCCACTCTTTCCAGCTTCCAATATACTTTACATATTAAGATTCTGATAAATGCAGATGTAGAGCCAATCAGAAACCAATCACAGGGCCCACTCCCTGAAAATAAAATTTAGTTACTGGTCTCAGTTCATTACATTCAATCAGATAAAGGCTAAATCCTTTGCTTGATCCCTTGAGTACTCTGAGCTAACTAGCAAACCATTTGTCAAGTGAGTGTCATATGAATTGAGTTCTGTCATATGGAAGGGTGACAATGGGAGATTAGTATGGTCAGAGAATCCAGAAGTCCCTGTGGGTGACCATAAAATGCTTTGACTCCAATCCTTCTGAAACATTTCAGAAAATTGAAATATTGCTAAAGAGTCCAAACAAGCAGGGCTGATAGCTAATTAAACTTCAGAATAACGGAATGACATGGCATAAAGAAACCTTTGGAAGACACTTGAGTCTGCCCGTTCATTTCATGCACAACTGACTTAATCATGGCTGCTGGGTAGGAACAGAGCTGAATCAGAGCTTGAGGACCCCAGGTCAAGGTCAGGTGTCTTTCTCTCAATTATGAGCCAAACAAAATTAACTCACATGTTTAAATTTTTCTTCCTGACATGTCTTAGCTATAAGAACAAAGACATCCATTGTAAGAAATTAGAATATTTATAATACAGGGAAGACCAAAGGCTCTGTATTAGTCTGTTAACTTGGAATAATGCTTACGGATGCTTCAGGAAATGGGGATTGCTGGTCATGTGGTACACTGGTGCCTCTATTGAACGAAAAAGCACAGTGTTCTCCCTACGGTAGTACAGACTCTTCAAGAGTGTACTGCTGCTGTCGGGAAAACGGACCGGCGGGTGTGAATGGTGTCATTTATCGAAGTTATTCTTCTGCATTTAAGTATTTTAAACTCCTTTTAATTTTTGACTATAAGTAATATTTCAGTATTGATATTTTTTCTCTTTGCATTTTATGGGTCACCCAAGGGGGCTTCTGGATTCTCTCTGCATCTTAAATTACTTTTTTGATTCTAGATTCTAGGCAGTGGAATTTACTCTCTACTACTAAAAGGTCTTGATATTTTTTAATTATTTGATACATATTAAACAAATTACCTTCCAGAAAGATTAGTTTGTCCCCTTCCATCATGAAGAATAGTGTCCAGTAATCATATGTAAGTGGGTGTTAAATATAGGTTTACATGCATCTTTTATATTTAAGTTGTAATTTTCTGAAATGAATTTGAGAATTCATTGAATGAATTGCCAAGAGATAATAGTTGAATACCTAAATTAAATAAATAGATTCATATAAAGGAATTTGTGTTAGGGATTTTGTAATTATGTAGTTTTATAAAATTAAGTAGCAAACACCATATGTTCCTGCAGGTTTCTAGGAGATGATTTAGAGAGAACAAGGAGGACCATTTTGACATCCTTGTTGCAGCCGTCTGAGGGGCAGCCGATGTTGACATTTCAGTGACAGTTTCTGACACCGTGTTGCTGAGTGCTGATTTCCTGCACTAGCTATGAGGATGCACGGCTTTCAGCAATGCACTGAAGATGTGAGTTGTCACTGTCCTCCAAGCTCACTCGTGGATATGTGTTCATTAGCCAGATGAAGTGTGAGCGCGGGAGCATGCAAATTATCTTAGCCAGCATGAGCAATGGATTCCTGTTAAGATGCCCTTATTCTAGGATGCTAATATTTCTTGACAGAAAATCAATTCTTTACAGTTCTGTTTGTTGGAGTGTTTAATTTACAAGTATGTTTGGATCTTCAGATCACAGGAAAGTTCAGCTTTTTTCAATTTTTTTGTGGCTCGAAGTTAAGTGATAAACTGTTAAATGTCTCTGTCTTAAAAGTATTGTTCAAAAGTATATGAAAGGAAAGAGAGAGAGTCACAGAGCGAGACAGAGATAGAGAGACAGGGAACCGTGCAGAGAAAAGAGAGACAGAGATATACAGTGAGAGTGAGAGAGTCAATAGGCAACTTTGTCCTAGAAGGAATTTTTTTTTCTGCTTTTTTTGGAGGCAGAGTTTTGCTATGTGGCTCTCAAAAATGTGTGAGGCTGGCCCAAATTCATCTTGGTTTCTTTAAAAGAATGCTGGGATTATAGGCATATACCACCATGTGCAGTCTTCTATACTAAAAACAGAGTTCTTGCACTAAGATAATGGTATATGTAGATTCATTATTATTGTATTAATTTTCATCTACTCGATGAAAAAAGGTTTACGTTGTGTTTGTAAGTAGCACTGCAACGCCATAAGGTATCTGTTCTAGGCAAACACATTCTCTGTTGTAGCTAGGTCATTTCTGTTAACCCTACCATTCAGTCTCTTGGGAACCACTAAAACCAGGAGTTGATGACACATGATATGTGTCGGCAAAAAGGCAAAGTGTGCTCTGGAAGAAAAAGGATTCTTTAAAGGCTCAGGATGAGCAGCAACCTTTGTTTCCACAAAATCTTTAACCTTGTGAGTCGGCAGTGCCTTTTTTCAGAGGCTACGCTTCATGTATATGGAATCATCAGAGAACAGCTCTTGGGGTACCCAGGGGCCGTCTAAACCAGCCCCTCACTTTCCTAAGATTCAGCCCACATGACGAAGCTTACAGCCTGCTTATAAATTACTTTTTGAGTATTTGTCTTCTGTTCAGAAGAAAAAAAAACCCGAAAATCAAATTTTGATTTGTTCTCATAGATTTAATCTTCATATTTTTATGATTTTGCCGAAAAGTGCAAAAACAACAGCAACAACAAAATGAATAGATGTTAGATAAACCCTGCTGTTTGTAGCAGCCTCTTCTGATCCCAGGCTTGACGTATGTTATGTCCTGGGCACTTTTACATGCTTGGTGGATGTAACCTTCCACAAAGTTTTATTTGACTGCATTGTACAATTTCATGGTGGTATCTCAGCTTCGGGAAGGAAAAACAGATCAAGCTTGACATTTTCCATTCACAGCTGAACCAGTTAATCATAGAGTGGAGGGCACTGAAGGAGAAGCTAATCAGAAAAGCCCAGCAAACAGGGCTAGGCAGCGTCCGTTAGGTGAGTCCAGATTGCACTGATCAGCGACCCTGGGGACCAGGAATTCCTACAACCCATTTGCACTAAGAAGCCTACTTCGAAAAAGGGCAAGCAGTGAAAAGGCCACCTGTGTAGCAGACTTATCACTTGATGAAGCTTCATAAAGTGGAAAAATAGTTACCTCTCCGGGAGGCTTCAAAACTATCAAAAAGATTAATTCTCTGGATGTCATAGGTTAATGTGGTGTTAGGCATCAAGGTTCGGTTTCGGTTAATACTGGTGACTGCAAACTTGAAAGCTAATTCTTCAACATTAACGGGTTCGTTTTCCACAGTTTCAAAAATCCCTCCTGCAGAAGCAAAAGAGATGCATGAGAAACATTAGACATGTGAAATATCACTGTTTTAAAAGAAGATTGTAAACTATAAGCAAAAGACCCAAAATAGTAATTGCCAGGACCAGGGTAGAGACAGAATCTAGGCTGAATGTTATCAAATTGTGTTACTTGCAAACAAACAGTTCTAACTGCATACATATATGCTCAGGGTTTTAAATCCGATATTGGATGTATAATACTTCTTATATGGTAGCTGTATTCCAATTATTGATACCACAGAATCATAGCTAATAATGCAGTAGAAAGCAATTTTCTCTGATTTTCACAAGAGTTATGTTGTGTTTGACCTAAACATAATTTAAACTCTATTCTGGTAGGGAATCCTGCCTTGGGATTAAGACTTTTCTACTGTCAGAGTTTCTAGGAGCTGGAGAGATGGCTCTGCAGTTACAAATCATGTATATGGCTCTTATAGAGGACCCATGCTCACTTGCCAGCACCCATTCTAGACTGCTTACAGCTTCCTGTAAGTCAGGTTCCAGAATATCTGACACACTGCCGGTCACTTGCACTCACGTGCACACCCACCCCTGTAGCGTGATTAATAAAAACCCAGAGACAGAAATTGGGATTCAACCTGAAGATCAGAAAAGTAAAACAACCAGTCACTGGCTCTTACCTCTACCTCAGACTGAAATGGCGATCCTACCTCTGGGAATCTCAGAATGAGATTGTGTGTTTCCTCCTGTCTTATATTCCTCTTTAGTGCTGATATTAAAGGCATGCACCACTACAGTCTGGTTTCTATAACAAACTACTGTGGCTACTGGGATTAAAAGTGTGTGTCATCACTGCCTGGTCTGTAAGACTGATCAGTGCAGCTCTTTTACGCTCTGAACTTCAAGCAAGCTTTATTTATTAAAATACAAATCAAATATCACTACACACCCCAACACACTCATGTGCACACCCACCCCCAGACAGTCATGTGCATACACACACACACTGATGTACACATCCCACCCATACACACTCATTTTCACATACCCCAACACACACTCATCAGTACATTTCCACACTCATGTTCACACCCCCATTTATGCACACTCATGTTCACACCCCCATTCACACACACTCATGTTCATACCACCATTCACATACACTCATGTTCACACCCCCTTCACACACACTAATATGCACACCCCCATTCACACACACTCATTGCATACCCCCATTCATACACACTCATGTGCATACCCCCATTCACACACACTCATGTACACACCCCCATTTACACACACTCATTGCATAACCCCATTCATACACATTCATGTGCACACCCCCATTTATACACACTCATGTGCACACCTCCGTTTATACACACTCATGTGCATACCCCCTTTCACACACACTCATGTACACACCCCCATTCTCACACACTCATTGCATACCCCCATTCACACACACTCATGTGCACACCCCCATTCACACACACTCATGTACACACCCCCATTCACACACACTCATGTGCGTACCCCCACCCACATGCATTTATGTGCATATCTCCACCCACACACATACACATGATTAAAGATAAAAGAAATCTGTTTTAAAACAGATGTTCTAGATCCTAACTCTAGTGGAAATGGACAGGGATGGACTGAAACAAAATAGAGTAATCCTTCTCTGACAGTTTTCAGAATGAAAACATCTTTTCTAGGTTTTATGGCTCAGATGTCTTGGGTCATATTGTATACATCCTAATATATCACAAAGCATATTAAAAGATTAAAAAAGGGCTATTTTCTGTTTGAAAAATCATTTGAATAGACGCCAAAGCAAACTTGTGTTCTAACTCTGGAGACAAGTTCTTCATGTCCTAGGTCTGTCATCCTAAACATGTGTCTCTATCTCACTACAAACAATATCATGGAGACTCCAACTCTCACTTTACATGAAATACTCGTATTGAATAGAATAAAGATATGGTTAATTTATAATTTTCTTGAAGTGTACTCCTGAGATTAACTCAGTAAACACAGAATATTTCCTTGAAGTGGTATAAACTGACCTCTATTTAGCTAAGTCCTTGACTTACCCAACTCTTTGCTTCCTCTGGAAAAAGGCTGCAACTTTCCGCCCATAGCATGCTGAATGCTCATAGGCAACTCTCCGCCCATGGCATGCTGAATGCTCATAGGATGCAACTGATCTACTCTCATTGATCCTTATTAAAGGTCAGAATTAGGTATTTCTAAACTTTGTTGACTCGAGTAAGTACACACACACACACACACACACACACACACAGAATGAAAAGCACAAGTAGTCACCATGTGCATGATTTTTATTTGTTCTTTCTCAGAAGGGGAAATCCAGTGTACAGATTTTAACTAAATGTAATTAAACTGGCCCTATTTTAAAGGATTAGGGTATTTTTAAAGCACGTGTATAACTTTCTGTTGAATTGACTTTATTTCTTAATTAACTATAGTGTCTAGCTATGAGAGCTAAGACCTATAGTAACTAATTTGGCTTCTTTCAAATACGTTTCTGGCATTTATAGATCAATAGGTTGAACCATTCCTATGTAGATTACTACTGTGGTTCTCTATGAAAACATACTTAAGAATAAATGATGATGTCATGCTAACTTTCATCTAAAGACCCAGGGGAGAGAAAGTTGTTCCAAAAGTAGTATCAGAAAATGCTTGTGTTTTCCCGCTGACAGTCACAAATGGGGAATTAGGAATGGACCTTTCATTTTTCTCTGGAAGCTGTGAGCAGACATTGGACTGACAGGTGAGGAGGTCAGGCAAGAAACACTAAGTGGTCACAGGCAAATTGACGTAAGATAAGCTCATTGCTGTGGTCAAGGTGACCCACATTGAAGGATTTTGCTATTAGAATTCCCATGGTAGTTATTAGCAATTGTTTGTTTACTAGTTTAATCTCCCAGCCCCAGCAAGGGTCCTGGACAGAATCCATGTCACTTAGAACCTGACCCCATCAAGACCAAGGCATCTTAAGATACTCAGGCTGTAACTACTTAGGGAGAAAGTTAACCTCAGCCTCTGAGGAGAGCAGCAACTCAGTGAGCAGGGCAGGCTGTGATACTCTCGGATAAAGAGTAGAAGTCATGAATTGTGGACACTGACTTAACCTGATTCTTTGAGATTTTTAAGTTGTGGGAGGAAAATCATCCTGGAGTAGCTCTTCCATGTAGTTTTCATCAAAACTTTATAACTAGCAAGTCAAGTAGGAAATATTTTCCTGTCTTAGTCAATAAAAAAGAAAGAGATAGCACACATTGTCCCCAAATAATTCAGTCACAAGACTCATCTGTGACAAACTTGGAGTTCTGACTGTCAGCATAAGAGTATGTGTGCTCATGTTTTCACATCACCAAGCTATTTCTGCTTTGTCACCTCTAAATGAGAATGATTATTCTCCATTACTCCCTGCTCTATAAAGCAAATTGGTAAATTCAGACCAATACTTTGAAAACATAATTATTCCCTAGAAAAGGGTTGATATTATTGAACATTGCTGATGGCAATACAAACCAGTTATTACCAATTTTGAAACTTAGTGCTCAGTTCAAAATTATTCCTCTGGTCTACAGTTGGCTTTTGCACACAACTGAATCTGCTTGGGTTTAAGAAAGGTATTTGCTTAATTTTATGTATTTAGTGTTGCTGTGGGACAATGGCCTTTTACCCTGTAAAGATTTGTCACTTGTATTGCTTTAATAAAATGTTGATTGTCCAGGCCAAGCAACAATTACAAATGAGAACAGGATAATTCTGGGAAGAGGAAAGGCTCAGTCTGCTGTAATCACCCAGACATAGAGGAAGCAAGATGAGAATGCCTTGCTGATAAAAGGTACCAAGCCATGTGACAAACACAGACAAGAATAATGGTTTAATATAGAATGTAAGAGTTAATAAGAAGCCTGAGCTACTAGGTCAACCATTTTATAATTAATATAGATCTCTGTGTGTTTCTTTAGGACTGAAAGGCTGCGGGACTGGGTGGAACTCAAACCTCTGTCAACAAAATGGTGCCTACATGGACAACTACATCCACATAAAACCTAAGAGAGTTTGGGAAGTAATACTAGACACAAAAGAGCAGAGTTAAACATGGCTTCTTGGTAGCAGCACTTTTGTGGGTAGGCTCTGTCAACATAGTGTGTAGGTGAACTCCATTTTGTCATTTTAAGGGAAATTGCTGTGTTTCATTTACCTGACGAGAGTTATTCATGGCATTCCTAGTTTAGCACCCTGCCATAGTCTCCTTTTTCTCCTAGAAAAGGCATCTGATAAATATCATAAATCTACAGTAATATGATGTATATGGACTTCTAGGGAAGTACCAAAAACACAGTATCTGCTGAAACAGAAATTGTTAACAGAAGCAAGATTGATCCCTCAGAAGGTGGATATAGGCACTTATGGTTAGCCTCCTCTCCAGAGTTTCATATTTGTTACGTGGAGTGGTCAATTAATACATGGAGCAGAGGAACTCATGCCTAGGGATACCTATGCAACTCAGTTTCACCTCTCTCTCCTCATCCATCCCTCCCCTTTCCCTTTTCTTCCTCCCCTTCCTTTTCCCCTGCTTCCTTTGCCTTTCCTCACTTGTCATACTACCTTTTTCTCCCTCTCAGCCCTGGCTGTCCTGAAACTAGCTCTTATAAACCAGGCTGGCCTTGACCTCACAAAAATCCACCTGTCTTTGCCTCCTGAGTGCTGGGATTAAAGGTGTGCGCCACCACCGCCTACTGGGCTTTTAGGAATCATGTTCTAGCCAGGTGGTAGTGGGAGGCAGAGTCAAGTGGATTTCAGTGAGCTTGAGACTAGCCTGGTCTACAGAGTGAGTTTCAGGACAGGCTCCAAAGCTATACAGAGAAACCCTGTTTTGAAAAAAAAAAAAAAACTGACAAAAAAATCATCCTCTAGTGTTCTGTACAAGATGTTTGTGCTATTTGCAAGGATAAGGGAACAACCATATTTAAAATAAATGCCAAAATAGGTAAGAGTTCGGAAAATATTGTGTGTATTTAGACTTGATTTTCAAAGGCCTGTGGGTTTTTTATGTCGATTTTATCCCACTGTGCTTTGGAAGAATAGAAGTTGGCACAAATAGGGCTTACATTTACCTATACTGGTATACTACATAAATATTGTATCATATACTCTATGCTCCTGTATTTGAGCACAGCTACCAAACACAGTCACTAAATAAAGACTATAAAACAAAGAGTATGTCCACGATTTTGAGTAAATTTGAACTAAAATCCTTCTTGTGTGTGTATGTCATTATTACAGCCTGAGGTGTTTCCACGCCCAGTCCACATGCTGAATCCCTAACCTCAGCACCCAATACCTGAGAACTAACCATATTTTAAAGTGTGATTAGGTTAGGATGAAACAACAAGGGTGTTCCCTGACCTAGTCTGTTGTTGCTAGAAAAAACAAATTAGAGGGACTGGAAAGATGGCTCAGCAGCAGAGATTATTTCTTGCTTTTTGAGGACCTGGGAGTTTGAGTTCCAGTACCTGTATTGCAGCTAACAAGCATTTGTAACTCCAGTTCTAGAGGAAATTATACTTTGTTCTGACCTCTGCAAGCAGTGTGTGGACATGGTATATAAATACACATGCAGGTGAAATACCCATACACATCAAATAAAATTAAGTAAATCTTAGAAAAGAAAAAAGACACTGGGATTTCATGACACACAGTATATACCTTCATAAAATCATTCAGAGGATAATCGATACAAGGACAAAGAGAAGGAAAATGGCAATCTGCGGTTCATGGAGAAGATGAGCCCACTTTCCTTAATCCTGTACCTCCAGCCTCTATGACAGTGAAAAACTATACATCTCGTTCTATCTTTTAAACCACTTAGTCTGTTCGGTGGTTTGATTAATTGGTGGCTTTTGTTTGTCTTGCCCACCATTAGAAAACTAGTGTGCTCATCTTGTCCTTTTACCTCAAGGAATTTAAAATAGAAAATTTTAACGGTTTAGTGTCAATCACTTTTATCTGAATAGCTCTCTCTTCTTGGGACTGTAGTGTAAGACAAACAAAAGGAAAGTCGGCGAAATTCCATTTAAGAGGCGAATTCTCCAATCACAGTACATTTCTGTTGCTGCTGCTGCACCTTCCCATGGCAGTCACTCACAGGAACCAGACATAACCATATCTACATGTAGAGGAGGTTGCTTTCCAGAAGTAATGGTGGGTGTGGGATGAGAAGTCAACACGGAGCTTTTGATTTGCACCAAGTAATTCCATGTGGACTTTAAGAGACTTGTCTACCATGATAAATTCTTCTACGATTGGATTAACAACATGAAGACTGCAAGCGAAGGGAGGCACTCCAAGAAGGCTGAGAATAAATGCCCTATTCCAGGAGTCTTCTGAACATACAGCCCTGCCATGGTTCATATGTCAGCTTTCTTTCACTATAATAAATTGCCTGAGGTAATTTATTTATAAAAAGAAAAGGTGTATTTTGGCTCAGAGTTTGGGAGATTCTTGCCCATGATGTATTGGCTCCATAGCTCTGGGTTTATGATGAAACAATAGATCATGGTAAGAGTGCTTGGAAGAGAAACTGCTTGCCTTGTGACCAGAAAGCAAAGAGGGGAAGAGTAATGACCCCTTTGAGGAAGTTATTCCGATGACCTAAGGACTTCCATAAGGTTGTGCGTTGCAAAGGTCTTCAGCACCCTGAATAGTGCTACTCTGAAAACCATACCTTTAACGAATCCATCTTTTAAAGTACATATAACATTAGAAATCTAACAAATAGTTTTAAACATTTTCCTGATTCACATGTCATCCTTTTAGAATTGTAATGGAAGATGGCTGAACAAGCATTGTGAAAATTCTCAGCTTTGCTCGAGAGCCAACTATTTCTTTATTTTCTTTTTGGCTTCCAAGGGTATTCAATAGTTATCTCTGTTTCCTGCCTTCTAGTCACAGTTACTATAGAGCAGGGAAAGCATGGTGGAGATATTAAGGACCTGGCTGGAGGCATAAAGCCATGGACCTTAAACAATATAAGAATATAATTGCCCATCATTCCCATCCTGGCTCCTTCCACAAAGGTTTAACTGGATGATGAATGAGAAGTGTAACAATTATTCGCTTTCTCCTTCCGAAACCACTAAGAAATTCAATCACGGAATTCACTTTACGATAAAAAAACCACATGAAAATCAAGACTTTAAGTCCTGTTCCTATAAAAGGAATATTGTTTTGACATGGCTTGACTTATAATAGTAAATATAGACTCCAATAGCCATTTTAGAAATGCATTAGATTTGCACTGTGAGTGCATACATATGAATAAATACATGCATATTTATGTATATATACATAAACTTTGACTGATTTTGTATGCTATGGTCCCTGAATATTTTGCAGAATTTAATAATTCATCCAATGATTCATTGTTTCATCTAGTCATTTATTTATAAAATGCTTTGTATGTTAAAAATCAGAGTTGTATGAGGCCCTGTGATTACATCCACGTAAAAGTGAGATGATCTATGTCCAGCCAGGAAGGATAGTGCATTCCTGTCATCCCAGCACTTGGCAGGCAGAGCCAGACAGTTCTCTGTGGATTTCAGACCAACTTGGTTGACACAATGAGTTTCAGGCCAGGCCAGGCCTATATAGTGAGATTCAAAAGAGAAAGAGGGAGTAAGAAATGATGAAGGGAGGGGGAGAATGAAAATATTAATATGTGGCTTTACATGTTATTCAGAGGTGGAAAGAAGGGCATTGACATGTCTACTGAGAAGCCAGGAAAGTTTTCTCTAAAATGATAAGCTGTGTCAGAATCTGAAGAACTGAGGCATGGACTGAAGATCCTGGGAGAAGAGTGTTCTGCAGAGAGAGCAAAGTAATGAAATAGGGGAGCTAGTCCAAATCATTTTTAGGGGTGACACGGCTGCGGCTGACTGAGCCAGACTTTGATTGGTAGATGAACTCAATGAAGTGATGGAGATAGAGTGGAACAGATTACAGAGTGTTTAGGAAACAGTGATAGAACTACGGTTATTATTCTAAGAGCTGTGGAACACTAGCAGTAGGCTTTGGACAGAGTGGCCAAATGATACATCACACCGTGAAAGAATCACCCTGGCGTCAGTATCAATGAGGAGATCGAGGTAATAAATGGTCAAGAGCCAAGCCAGGAGGATCTGCTTCACATGGGGCTACTTCAGTAGTTCAGCTGAGAGATGATGTGGCTAAACACAGATTGTTGCTATTGACAGCGTGAAAAGAAATTGGTGAATAGAAAGTCGTGCTGGCAGGGTTGGCTGACAACGCCCATGAGATGAGGATGAAGGATGACGTTGTGCTTGGAGATTTAAGCAGTCATTGATGTTGCTGAAGAGCAGGGCAGAGGGAGCTTCTTGGAATGCAATTACTCTGTAATGCTTCTCAGGTATTTAAGTGGAAATGACAACTAGGAAGTTTGCTATACTCATGTAGATGTTATAAAAGTTGTTTCTGAATGTGGAAATTAGGGTGTCATTGCAGTGGAAGTAGTGTATAATGCTATTGTCCTGGAGAGAATCTCTTAACAACAAGTGTAGACAAACCAGTTTCCACAGCCAATAAAAGCTGGAATATGCAGGGACCAAATCACTTGGATAGTGTCAAAGAGAGCAGGACACTGTCTGTTCTGTGAGTTTGGTCTTCTGGTCTCTAGAACTGCTAGGGAATGCATTTCTGTTACTTTAATAGTCAAGTTTAAAGGTGTGTGCTTGTGGGGGTGTGGAGGTATGGGAACTTGATCAGGTCGGGCGGTTTGTGGCCGGTATAGACAGGGAGAATTATGAAAGAGATACCTTAATGTGGGCAGGCATTTTGGGGTTAGGGAGAAATTTCCCTAATGCCATGAAAATTTCCAGGAATCCACAAGGATGACCCCAGCTCAGACTCTTCCTAGCAATAGTGGAGAGAGAGGGTGCCTGAACTGACCTTTCCCCTGTAATCAGATTGGTGACCGTTTTAATTGTCATTATGGAACCTTCATCCAGTAATTGATGGAAAAAGATACAAAGATCCACAGTCAAGCACTGGGTGGAGCTCCGGGAGTCCAGCTGAAGACAGGGAGGAGAGATAATATGAACAAAGAGAGTCAAGATCATGACAGGAAAACCCAAAGAGACAGCTGACCCAAGCTTCCAGGAGCTCATAGACTGGATCGACAGCCAGGGAGCCTGCATGGGACCAACTGTAGGCCCTCTGCATGTGTGTGACAGTTGTGTAGCTTGGTCTGTTTGTGGAGCTCCTAGGAATGGGATCATAACCTGTGTCTTGCACTTGATCTGACTTTTGAGAACCCAGTCCTCAAGCTGAGTTGCTTCCCCCGGCCTGGGTGCAGGGGGAGGAGCCCATCCTGCCTCAACTTGATGTGCTATGCTTTGTGGATTCCCATGGGAGGCCTGCTCCTTTCTGAATGGGGACTGAGGAGGAGTGGGTGGGGGTGGGGAGGAGGGAGGAGAATCTGTGGTCAGTATGTAAAATAAATAAAAAATGTAATTAAAAAAAAGTGTGTGGGGTTGGTGTGTGTATGTTCATCTTTGCATGTATGCATGCACACACATCTGCATGTGGTGGACATCAGTGTCTTCTTAGATCACTCTCTACTTTGGTTTTTTGTTTGTTTGTTTTGTTTTGTTTTATTTATTTATTTATTTATTTATTTATTTATTTATTTATTTTGGGGGGGGGTTCGAGACAGGGTTTCTCTGTAGCTTTTGGTGCCTGTCCCAGAACTAGCTCTTGTAGACCAGGCTGGTCTCGAACTCCCAGAGATCCGCCTGCCTCTGCCTTCCAAGTGCTGGGATTAAAGGCGTGCGCCACCACCGCCCGGCTTTTTGTTTTGTTTTTGATACAGGATCTCTTACAGAGTTTGAACCTCACCAGTTCAGCTAGGTTGGCCAGCTGGTGTGCTCCAGGGACCCACCTATCTGCCTCCACAGTACTGGGACTACAGATGTATTGCAAGTATTTTATTGGGTAATCCATTTCAGTAGTTCTGAGTTAAATTTCTGTAGCAGCTACAGAGAATGAATGCAGTAACCAGACTGACTTATTTTTAAATTTTATTTTTCTTCAAATGGATTCAAAATAACTAAATTTGAGGGGTACAGTACCATATTATATCTATATATGTATACATCTATTTGTAAAATTTGTACCAATCTGAGAAGTGTAAGGAAAATAGTTCTCTCTTTCTCTATTTATCAATTTTTGTGAAAATATTCTAATACTTTCTGTTGTAGGAAGTTTAAATATATAATACATTACTAACTATACAGTTACTTTGCTATGCTTTGAACATTAGAACTCATTCTTCATGGTCAAGTGTATTTTATAGCTGCCAAACACACTTTACTGATACTTGCCAATAGTAGCTGATTTTAATTATCCTATTTCTCTTTCCAAAGTGTCATTTTACTCGACACTTTCAATAGCCATTTCTACCTCTCTGATTCCATTTTGCAAGTACATTGCTTAACTGCATTCCAGGATTCATGGGTAATTTTTATTTATTTTATTTCTCTACTTTATTCGGTGTGTACAGGGTCAGATCAGGATATTACTGTTTGTGTTCTAATAAACCTCGCACACACCCCAACGAGCTGCTATATATCCACTGTGACAAACTGTGAGGTCACTCGGAAAGCAGGGGTGACCTATTAAATGATGATCTAGAAATGGAAAGCTTTCCGTGCTGGCTCCTGTTTTGCATTCACTGAGAATAACAACTGTTCCAGAAGCTGTCAACAGAAAACAAGATGGCAATTTGATCCATTCCTTTGCTGATGGTTGCTCCTTAAATACACAATATTATATTGCCTCCCTTTATTGCCACATCCATAATTCTACTTTATTGCATCATAAGCAATTTACTCGAGGTTCATATTTATTGCACCTTTAATTTCAAGGTTGCACATTTAATTTCTAAGACTCCCTTTCACATTGAGCTTCTCTCTTTCTGCCTTACTTTTGAGCACAAAAGCTGTCTTAATGATCTTATAGAGAAGAATTTCAGTGGGAATTAGGTGTTCCATGACTTAATGGAAAAAAAACTGGGTAAGGTGGAGCCTCGGTGATCTGGCTGTAACCCAACCTTCACAAGTAGCCTCATATATCAGTGTCTTTTGAAAAGGAAGACTACATTTCATGCCATACCTGAGATAACAGTCACATTTAAATTCTTTCTCTGATGTTTCAAAGAGACCTGCACAAGTTTGGCAGAAATGCCCTTCGAGAAGGCGGTACACAGGTCTACAAAGAATAATTGTCATGCTTTAGAAGTAGCTAGTAAGGAAAAGGGTGGAATTATGAATTGTTCTGCAGATGCTAAGGGGAATTTTTCTTGATGAGTGTGCTACACATTAAAAGCAAAGATAACTATTCAAAGTTGAAAATATTCTTATAGCATCTTTCAATATTCAGTTCATTTACGAGACATTATTGGTTGTTAACGTGTAGGGCAATGCTAGCATTGACACAAGATGAAGGCTACCTGCTTCTCTCCCTCCAAAAGATGCCAGTCCTAAGGGATGGACCACAAGAAGGGAGGCTACCTGCTTCTCTCCCTCCAAAAGATGCCAGTCCTAAGGGATGGACCACAGGAAGGGAGGCCATGCAGTGGTCTCACTCAACAAAACCCAAGCACACACTTTGCTCCCTTCTGTACATAATCTTTTCATACTCTGTCAGCCAGGGCTGAATCCTACTATGTAAAAGCGCTGTAAAGTGTACTGATTATTTGGAGTTTTGTTTTGTTTTGTTTTGTATAGCCTCTTTTGAAAATAGTCTAGGGGTTCTCTCTCTCTCTCTCTCTCTCTCTCTCTCTCTCTCTCTCTCTCTCTCTCTCTCTCTCCCTCCCTCCCTCCCTTGCTTCCTTTCTTCTTTCTTTTCTTTCTTTCTTTTTTTTTTTTTTTCAAAAGCAGGCTTTCTTTGTGTAGCACTGGCTGTCCTGGAACTTGCTCTGTAGATCAGGCTGGTCTCAAACTCACAGAAATCCACTTGACTCTGCTAGAGGCTTCTTAAACAAACCCCAAACTATCATAGGCTCCAGACATTCTACTACTGGCAAATAAAATCAACATGTGGAAAAGTCGTGGACACGCTTTCATTATTTTAGCATAGTTTACAATAAGACATGGATTGCACAGAATGGTCATAAATGAATGAAGAAAACTGATATGTAACATCCAGATACCATATATGTGCATATATATGGATCATTATACATGTATATATAGATCATATATATGTAAAATATATGTAAAATGAAATCTGGGTTAGCAAGATGGCTCAGTGGGTAAAAGGCACTTGTCATCAAACTTAATAATCTGAGTTTGATCCCCAGGACCTACATGGTTGAAGGATAGAACCAACTCAAGCAAGTTGTCCTAAAATCTCCACATGCACACCATGGCAATATGCCAAACTCCCCTGAATAAATATATTTTTAAAAGATATTAAAAAGGCATGAAGCTATGTAAGATCAACGTTGCATGATCTCCATCAGTGGAATGTTAAAATGTTGATCTTAGAGACTGAGAATGGGAGAGTAGATGGTCTGGGGATGAAGAGGGAAGAGGGTTTGTTCATAGACACAGGATTATAGCTGGGTAGAAGGAATGCTACCCGTGTTCTATAGCATATCTAGCTGGATGATTAGCAAATATCAGAGCAGTTAGGAAAAGAGGATTTTGCTTGTACTTGTAAAGAAGGATAATTACTTAAAGGTCATCACTATGTCATACATGTTACTCAAAGTCATAGTATATTTATATAAAATATACTATGTATATAAAAGTATTGAGTATTAAATTTAACCAAAAATTTTCTTATACCCTAAGCCCACATGTTCCTAGAGGGCAGGGTAAGTATTGATGGGAACTTGCTGGGCTTCTATTTCATGGCATGGACACAGTCCAGCATCCCCAGTGAAGGCCTGTGCAGTTGATTGGATGTTCAGTTTGGTGCCTAAGCACTGAGCCATGTGGAGCACTCTGTCCTGCCAACACAGAGGCCTGGAAGAGAAGAGTGGTGGTTGAGATATGTAGCGAAACCTACTGACTTTTTCCATTACTGACTCTGTGGCAATGATTGCTTTTGTCTCCCAACCGTTACCTCCCATGGTCTCCAAGCACTTTCAAAGCTCCCTTGTCCCTTGGCGCGTACTTTTCATCAGATTGCCAGCACCTTCATTTCATGCAGGGATGGCTGGTGTCCTAGTCAACTGCAGGTTCCAGGCAGCAACCAGGAATATTGCCAATGAAGTAATGCCAAAACCCTTTACCTTTATAAAAGTCTGGGATTGCTTTAATATCTCAAGAGTAATTATATTTCTAGCTTTTTTACATCTCATTTAAATGGCATGTATTCACGTGCAAGGTCTCCTGATTCCATTTTGCTGCTTATTAATTAAATGGATAGAATATGCCAAATTCACAGGCTGGAGTTCCAAAGAAGCTATATTGTATGTTTTTTTTTTCCCAGTTTTCTAGTTTACAATCTTCCATTTCTGCTGTTTTTCAGCTGGAAATTCCTGCTTGCTGAGAAGGAAAGTTTGTTCAGGAAATCTGGAGTCTGAAGCCGGAACAAATGGAGCCTCCCATTGGGTAGCATTTATCAATGCATTGACATGGGACACACAAAGGGCCTTTGGTGGCCAAACCCATTTGGGAAGCCCTACAAAGTGTCAGCCTGCTTGGAAATTCACATTCTACAGTAATGGACTTGTCGCCCACCAGCCATGCAATCAAGAAAGCAATTTGACTTCGTTTAACCTAGTGAGTTTCTAAAATTCTCTGGATCACAGGACGCTTGTGCCTGGAACTGTGACCAGTTGTCTTGATAACCATGTCTCAAAAGCAATTTGATTCAGAGATATGCTTACTTTGAACCAAAATAATGTGCCCTCTTAAATAGTATTTTCATGACATTTTTATGAAAAGGTAGATAGGATCTTACTCAAAAATATAACCCCCTAATTACAATGCTACCTCTAAAGACATATTAGATATGTATCATCAAAGTTTACTTCCTTTTTTCTTTTAATAAAAAATAGTCTAAACAAGAAGATGATGTAAAATACTAACAAGCACACAAAGAAAACCTGTCTTTTGGTCAGTTTTATCTGGAAGATATATTGTAGGCAGGGTATATTTCTGAGGCTTAATGTCAATATTTTAAAATATGAAGTACTCAGCTATCTACTGTCTTATTTTTCTCCTTTAAGGTTTTCTACTTAGGTTTATAAATTCATTATATATTTCTAAGTGCTTGAATAGCTAACATCCTTCTTATAAAATTTTCTATTTATTGATATTAAAATTATGTAAAATTTCCCCTTGAGGCAATAGTATTTTATAATACCTAAGAAAGAGTCAGAACCTTAGCTATAAACCTTTGCCTATTTAGAACTTTCTCTTTTAATATTTTTTAATCAGATTCTGAATTTATTATTGCTCATCAACTTATTTGTAGAGCGTTATATTGGGAGCATAGCCCCTAGACCCTGGCATCCGTCCAAGCAAACCTGGCCTGGGAGTTGCATTGCTCTGGACTCCAAATCCCAGCATGCCAGGTCCTAACCCCTCTGTGTGGGGGAGGGGTCAGGACCACTCCCACAGGGTATTTAAGTGGGCTTCCAGAGGAGAAACATGTGGTTCCGGGTGTGCATGGGCTGCCTGCTCTCCTGTCTCCCCGCCATGCGCTCGGCCACCCGAGAGTGTCTTACTTAATAAAACAATGGGCATTTTGATTCAGTTTGATTTGACCTAATTGGACTATTTTGTGCCGGCGGAGCTGACATTTTATTATTTTTTTCTTAATACAATGGTTCTCAATCTTCCTAATGCTGTGACCCTTTAATACAGTTCCTCATGTTGTGACCACGAACGATAAAACTATTTTCGTTGCTACTTCATAACTGTATTAGCTACAGTTATGAATCATAATGTAAATATCTGTGTTTTCCGATGGTCTTAGGTGATCCCTGTTGTTCGACCCTCCCAAAAGGAGTTATGATCCACAGGTTGAGAGTCACTGCTCTATAGTCTAGCAGATTTCAGTTGAGGTATGTACTTAAGCTCCACTCTGAGATTTAACAAGATTAAACGGAAGTAATTGGGGATATAATTAGCATTACATGCACCTGACACACATAAGGCCTTAGGTACAGTCCCCTGTACTGGAAAAGGAAAACAAGGTCAGTGCTATAAGTAATTAATGAGGGTTTAAGATGGCATGAACCAAAGAAAGCTCAGTGGAAGTTGCTTGTAGGAGAACAAACTCTAGAGAGGTAGGTGGCTTCCAGAGGAGAGAGAGCAGCCCAACTAGCAAATGGATCTACAGTATCGTACTGCTAGACCTCCTGTCCTTGAGGGTGCTGCATTGAATACGCGCTGCATTGAATACGCGCTAGGCTTCATGCCCTTGAGGGTGTTGTGTTGAATACAGCAAACATAAGCTGTAGGAAATAATCACTTCTTAGTTTAAAAGCTGCAGCTCTCCTTCTCTCCTTGACTGCTTACTTCCATGTCCTTAAAAACATACTTCTCTCCCTACTCATAAAGTGCACACCAAGGCCTGGAGAGTACAGGTATTCATGATACCTAAAATAATCTCATATTTAAAACATACTTACACATGCAAGTTAAATAAAGGTTTGGATGAGAAGAAAACTATAATACATAGTATGAAACAGCTACTGTGAAACATTTGGACAATTTTCTGTCATTATTTTTTTCAAGTTTCTTCTATTTTTTCAATATAAAAATTAGTTTCATTTTTAGGTATTAACAAAAGGAAATTTTTAGTTGGAAAATTTTTACTAGTAACATTTGCCACAGCATCAGAACAATATTTAGGAGCAAATTAAAGAGATGAGAAACCCACAGAAAGTTACAAAAGATTCATGAAAGCATTTAAACCCAAATAAAAGTGGGGTATATATCATGCTTATGAATTATGGAATTTACTATTATTCTAATGTTTATTCTTCTCAAGGGGCCTTACAAATATAAATTAATCCCTATCAAAATCTCAGTTATGTTTTATACAGAGATAGACATAACAATCCTATAATTATTGTGGAACTGCTAATGACCCAGAATATAACACAACATAAATAAAGAACAAAGCTAGAGCCATCATGCCTCCTGATTTCAAGGGAACTCCAGTCATCACAACAGTGAGCAGCTGAGATGAGCTCATGTTGAGTAGAAGAGCTGACTCAGAAACGAAACCTTAACCAAGGCATCAGATAAGACTGGGAAAAGACAGTGCTTCAACAATTGGAATTGAGAAAACTGACATTGAATAAAGTGTTAGTTTAATCTTCTACCAGACATAGGAGGCTGCGGAGGTGGCTCCATGGTTAAAAGCACTGGCTGCCTTTCGAGAAGACCTGGCTTCAGTTCCTAGGACCTACATGGCAGCTGATAGTCATCTGTAACTCCAGTTGTGGGGACCTGATGTCATTTTCTGTTTTCTACAATTATCAGGTATGCATATGGTGTGCAGACACACATGTAGACAAAACAGCCAATATATATCAAGAACAAATATTCTACCAATAAAATAAACTCAAGGTAAGTGACAGGTTGAAATAGAAGAACCTCTGAAACCATAAAACACCAAGAAGAAAAGTGGATGAGATCTTCGGGATTTTAATGTGAGCAATAATCCAGCATTATAACCAATGGAAACAAAACCTACATCAAACTGAAATTTTTGCACAGCTCAAGAAATCATCAGTAGACTGCAAAGGCAACCTAGGAAATGGAAACGAAATATTTTTAAAGCATATACTTGTAACATCTTAAAGTTCTCTATGCTTATTTTGAGAAGCTGACTGCTGTAGGACAATAGTCTTATTCCCTGTAATGATTTGTCAGTTGTACTGTTTTTAATATAATTTAATTTAATAAAACACTGATTGGCCAGTAATCAGGCAGGAAGTAGAGGTGGGGAGATGAGAACAGGAGGATTCTGGGAAGAGGAAAGGTGCAGTCTGCAGTTGTCACCCAGATACAGAGGAAGCAATATGAGAATGCCTCGTTGATAAAGGTACCAAGCCACATGGCTAACACAGATGAGAATTATGGGCTAATTTAAGATGTAAGAATTAGTTAATAAGAAGCCTGAGCTAAAAGGCCAACCAATTTATAATTAATGTAGACCTCTGTGTGTTTCTTTGGTACTGAATGGCTGCAGGACCGGGCAGGACAGAAACCTCTGTCAATAGCAGATAAATTATATATACCCATATAATGATTTGTATATTGATTTCATACTGGCTTTTAATCACTTGTTCTAAATGCATAATTTTTTAAAATGTTTATTGGATTTTTTTAAAGTATGCAAATATACTTTAAACATACACTGACCCACAAACCTACAAAGCCAGACACCAGAAACATGTCAACTCTGCTCCTCTTCCCCTTCCTGGAAACAGTTTAATCTCCATCACCTTGAAGTTAGATTGCAGAGCATTCTGTTATCTTCTT